>NC_041374.1:3397543-3445043 GCF_900634415.1 Cottoperca gobio | reverse complement strand
TAGAGGAAATCTAGAAGCAAACATTCAGCCATTTCACTGGTTAATGTGTACCTGCTTTGACCTCTGTGCTCTTTACCAGCCAAACTGCAGACTGATTCATTTAGCTTACTGTGGGGGAAGCTACACTGCCCTGCAGAGAGAACAACAATGCCCAGCAGAGGACATCAGCTACATCTCCTCTGCAAGTCCCACAGGAAATACCGCTTCTCTGTAAATGACTGTTTTTCATGATATTATATTCCAGTGTAAAAAAAAAACTTAATATACCAATACTGACAAACCAAATACTGTCTCTTTACAGCTACATAAAGCTTGGCGATGACAGAGCCCATTAAGAGTCCTCTGTGGGACAAAAGAGAGCACTGTTAGCATTCATGGTACTGTAAAGATCAAAGCCTTCACATAAGTCAATGCATATGATAGTAAATCACTTCTTTCCAGATGACATTCTCCAGCTGATGCTATCATCAAAACAAGGTGCTGCCATGTTTAACAAGAACCTTTCCTGAACACTTCACTTGACAGACCAATTGATACATTGCTGTTTTTCAAGCTGCTACATACCAGAGCAAAGCAAAAAGAATCATTGCGTAACACAACACAGAAAGATTAAAGTGATTTCGACCGTACTGTAATTCAGTGGAACAAGAATCCTCTGGTTTAGATCATCGTCTTTGGTTTAGATCAATGGGAGCCTAATGTAGCCGTCTGGGGAAAGCAGCATTTATACGATTACATTGTGTCCTGGGTCTCTGAGGAGGCTTGTACCTGGAGTGTCGTAAGCTGTCCTTTTTGTTTTTAGCGTTGCAGAGCGTGCACTCGCAGCCCACAGCGTGAGGCCGCGGGAGCGAGATGTCTTGTTTCAGCAGCATAGTCAAGATCTCGTAGTTGTTCCTGTGGGCTGCCAGGATGACTGGAGCCACGTCCATGGTGGTGGAATACTCTGGGTTCTGAATCCGCTGCATCAGTTTCTACAGAAATATATGGATAAAAAAAACAAGAATACTGAACAGATATGATAAGAAAAGATCAATTCATATCCGCCTGGCATTTGCTTCTACAGAGTTTGTCTTGAGAAAGGATTTATAGACAGTAATGAGAGGAGACTAACAGCAATGGAGGGCTTGGAGGATCGCCTCGGCCTGTGGTTGAGGAGGATGTCCACAGCTCCCACCACCTCAGAGTCTATGGCCACCAACAAGGCATCTGTCGCCTACACAGAAAAAAAGGTGTCATCTTTCAATCGATCAGATATCAGATTACATGCCAAAACAAAAAAACAGCAACAGTAAACTTGGGCCTTGTGCATACATTGTTTTCTCCAGTGTGTGTGTGTGCGTGTGTGTGTACCTGGCAGCCATGTTCAAGAAGAAGCTGCAGGATGTCTAGATTCTCGTTCTCGATGGTGATGGTGACGGCATCCCGGCCCAGCACATCTACGCAGTTGAGGTTGAGCTCGCCGTGTCGGTTCTCCTCGAGCAGTTTCTTCACCATGTAGTAGTCACCTGAGAAGCACGCCGAAGACAAAGCAGCATGAAGAGAATGCACTTTAGTCTACAAAATCTGCGGAAGGCACCACACAGACAGGCACGGCTTCAGTCATGAAGCAAGCACTCTGGCAGAGCAGGCTCAGCTTCAGCAGTAACCTTATGTATAACAATAACATCTCCCTCAAAGGACACTTTCTGTTGCTGAGCCATGTTTAGAGAGACTTTATATGGTCACAGTGGCAGTGGCAGCCTATACACCTAACCCTGCCTGTACAATGTTCTCAACTTATCAATAAAATATTCTCCTTCCATCTGACAACATGAGAATGCCCTTCGCTATTTTACGCTTGTACATCCTGCATCTTGAGTAGTTTGACTTTGAGTTTATTTTTCAGTAACTGGAGCTTGTTCAAAAGTGAGCAGATCAGGGAGAGAAACTTTCAGAAGAGCAGACATGCAGCTAAATATATCTTAACCCCTGTGGGCACACTTCCACAGTGGCCAACATGTAGGCAGCTGTGAGAGGTATTCACTGTAAAAAAAAAAAAAAAAAATGCTGCGTGCTGCAATGACCCTGCTGAAAATCTATCAAGCTGTTAGTCATGGTGTATTTTGCCTGCCAACTCATTTCACATATTATGCTTCACTAATATTATCTAATGAATATTGTGAGCATGTCACTTAATTACCACATTAACATGTGATAATTAACACATCATATTGAGTATAAAAACAATGTGGGATTGGGATTACATTGTTGGAAACAAGAAATGACAACAAACCTTTCTCGCATGCCAGCAAGAAGAGCTTCTCATCCAGCGTTGTTTCCTCCTTCACCTCTCTCACGTCTTTCAAGGCCAGAAATTTATCCGGAGAGGAAACGTCCGTGCCCTGGTACAGAGCTGCCATTACGACGGAGAGCGAGTACGGCCAAACACTGATGTGCATCCCACTAGAAACCAGCGACCATTACACAAGAAAGCCTGTCATATGGGCTGACATGAGAGCAGTCCTTTTGTTTTTGCCTGTCGCAGCGCAGCAAAAGCTTTAACGCGTCGTCATGGGGCTCAACCAATTTCATCAAGTGTTGTTATTGCCGTCGCATCTCTGCTGCTCCGTTTACGCGCTTCTGGCGGTTTAAAATGTTACCTCCTTTAGTCTTTTTGACTTCAAACTTCGGGTTTATCTATGCAAGTGGCCACTGCAGTCAAGACAAAACGACACAGTCATCTCCCTCGCTGTGTTTACATGCACCATCTTCTCGCATCGCAGAGTCCTGAGGATCTTTTTGGTGCTGATGCTGCTGACGAGGCTGCTACTGCGCATGTTTCCCCCTCCACCTGCTCGTTCATTTCGCAGGCGCAAAGCTGATTTACTTCAGAGTTACGTAACAAGGGCACTTGAGTGCAGCTTTGTTCTGACTATCAGTGTGTGAGATACGGTGGTCGAACAGCCCAACATACGGGATCCATATACTTGCAAGTTAAACAGTACAGATTGCATTTATTAGACATTTGGATGTGTTATGTGCTAAAAACATTGATTAATTGTATTTTTTTTTTGCAGATATTCTTGGGTATTTGGAATATATACATATATGGCTCAAGGCATATGATCATCCAATGTGAAAAAAGATGATACCACACATGGTCTGTGCAGGATTGTGTGTACTTCTGTTAGAGGACATATCACCTGCAGTAATGTGAACATGTCCTTAAAATTGATGTGTTCGCACATGAACGGATGGAATTTACTGCATATGGATAATGGAAAGCGAGGGAGACAGATATATAGGTCTGTATATAATCTGAGATACACACAGCCGTCCTCCTGGCTCTGATGATCATATCCATGCTCATTAGTCTGTAACACTTATCACAGACCAGATCTATTCTATCTATTGTTTAATGACATAGGAATAGGTCAAATCATCATAAGGCAATTTAACAATATTTTACATTTGAGTAAAAGTTTTCATCCCAGTAACGAAGGTTATAAAAAAATTGAATTGAATAAAGTTGTTTAATATGGACTCAAAAATGTTTCTTAAATCGTTAAAACTAATCAATAAAACATATCAGCTGACTGAAATAGACCTTTTACACAGAAGACAATTTGATTTGTCATCGTAAAAGCACAGGTATTACTATTCTTTCACGCTTTTAAGATAAGTCATGGAGATATAGGGGGTAGGTGGCTGCGGGAGTGTTCATATTGTGAAGATGTCCTAAGAAATGTCTTGTAACATCAATATTATTTAAAAGAATTGACACAAATATGACTAAAAAAACAAAACAATTGTTCCGTTTTATTCAAGTGTCCCAATAAGATGTGACATGTCCAAATGTTTCTGTGGAAAAAGATGAAGAATTGTTTGAATTTATTGGGGAATGGGAATAAAAATAAATATTTCTTTATAACATATAATTCAAAACGTAATTAAATCTGAGTTGAAGCAAATCAGTAGGATTTATATATATATATAATTTTGCCGTGTGATAGAAATAATACGCATTTACAATATTCTGTGCGATAATATTTGCATTATTTACTCACTCTGATGCTCTCTTGGGTATAACTGGTGCCCTCTTACTATTCATGTCTTCTCATCCATCTGAAAAAGCCCACACAGAATATTAAAAAAATAGTCAAACCATGCCCTCAGTAATTCAAATTCATAGAGGTGCTGTTAAATGAAATGAGCATTTCTTTAAAAACTCCTCACCATCCACTCTATTTCCAAGCAATTAAATGTGCAAGTAGTAAAAGAGGTAGCTGCATTTCATTATACAAAAACACAGCATCCCACAACGGCCCTTAGTTAATAGACTAAACTAAATTAGAATGGAAAAATATTTAATTATGCACAATGTAGCTGAGAAACATATTGTTATTTGGTGCTAGATACACGAATAACACTGCGTTACATTATCAGATTTGAGTAGTATTCCCAAACTGAAGACGACAGTGGCAGGAAGATTTCTAAAATGTGACAGATTTAAATTCTAAATGATTAACAGCTTTTCTTCAACTCAAAGCTTATATAGAAATGTACTATTAAAATGACATTTGTGAGTATTTATTTTTAATTAACTCGGGAAAGCTGACTAGAAACTGAAATATAATATTCTCTCTAAGTGCTTTAATTTGATTTCTTCCCTCTGCCTATTCAACATTGTTGACAGTTGTTCAATAGGCTTAAATGTTGATATAATTGACATATATTTCGTATTTGGCAATGTAAAAGATATGCTAATATGTCAATCATTTTGAGGGCTAAAGAGAGAAACGTCTGTTTCTTTGTCTTGATTGGAAACATTGTGCTCCAGCAGAGGGCAGTCTGCACAAAGGTTTTGTAGTCTTTTGGATGGAGTACTACAACACCAGTACATATGGGACAGAAAGATCACCATTAAGCATTAAGAGTAATTACTCAGTGCGTGGTCCAATAATCCAACGTATATCTAAACCCTCAAAAGCACGTACAGCACACACAACCAGCTTTACTTGATCTGTAGCAGATGTTCTTAGAAAAACAACAAAGCTATACTGTTGTAATGAATGTATGCCCATGTACAAACAGAACTGTTTTAGCTAAATAGTAAAGGATGTTATGGATATATAAAATAAGTACAATAAAGTCACAATAGAATCACAGAACATGACCATACAGTCCCCGAGTCCCAATCTGGATATTACAGGCCTATAGATTTCTCATCAGGGGTCAAAGGGCCCAACCCCTCTCACTCTGTCTTTTGTGCCATTCAATTGTGCCGGACTGTAATCCCAAACTGGCAAACCTCTTAGGAAAGATGATTTTTCAATCTGCAGAGCATGTGGTTTCCTCTGTTCAAACACATGGCCTTGTGGCTTCCTGTCAGTTCCTGGGAAACGGGGCTGTCAGATGTCACACTTCAGCTGATGCCACTGGAGAGGGGTGTCAGTCACTGTTGCCGGCTGATTCCAAAGAAAACACCACAGAAATATTCCTACTGTTTGACATCATTTCCGAATTATTTATTTGAACCTTTCACCTCAAACGATATCCCTGTTGTACTTTAACAGGAACATAATTTTGCTGCGACGTGTGTACGGTATACTTTTAATAAATAGGCTTATAGGATTGTTCCTTTAGGGTATGGAGCGGACTTTTTTCTTGTAGATCTGGGCTACCCTCTTGAGGCTGATGTAGGAGGAAAAACAATTACATTTAATTTGAAATATTGATTATTCTCTGCACTCACTCATGCACTATAAAGAGCACAATAGGCATGTAAGGACAGGGCGTTTAATATAACTTAAAAATAGATTTAAACAAAGACAGTGTTTAAGACAATGGAGATGGGTTGTGATGAAGAAACCCTGTACACTTACACCTGGAGGATTAAGCAGCTGCAAAACAGAAGGGTGGAGCATGGTTACAAGGATGCAAACAGTGATGCAGGCCTCTCTGAAACATAACAACAGCATCACTTCCCACAGTCTACCATTGCAGCGATCTGTGGGAGCCAGAATCGAGCCCTGCAGCGAGATAGACGTGCAGCACGACCAATGGCGCAGCTCGCTGACTCGTGACGCCGACCACGATGGCCAATAGAGTCCCACTTTGGGCGGGACTTTCTCCTTGTATTCTGATTGAATAGGTCCAGTTTGTATTAGTTGGAAGAGCAGGGGAGCAGGAAGAACGAGGGAACTCTTTCACCCAGTGCTGTGACTGTGGATACCGGCCGTTCACTGCTCCATTAAGGCAGATGCGGAGTGATCTGAGCTGGAGCAGGGCGCGCCAAATCGTGATTGTCTTATTGTCTGCGATGCCTGAATCTTCACAGGCTGCATTTACAAGGATGCATCAGATGATAAGTGCGCAAGGATGCCTCCGTTGAACATGGACAAACAGGGCGTCTGTTACAATGATGAAGGCTTCTTCCCTTTTGTTTTTTTTGGCCACCCACTGAAACACCGCACCGCTCGCCATGGACAACTTAAACGCTCCTCTCGCCCATTCCTATGAAGAACATTGCGCAGTGCAGTGAAAACGGGGATATCGTGTTGTGGGTTTCGAATTGGCGGTGAGTATAATACCTAACGAGCTGCTATTCATCTGGGTATCAATTCCCAGTATAGGCTGTATACATCCCGCAGAGCGTGTTGCTACACAGTCAATGTAAGGAGCCTTGTCCAGTGGTGAGAGCCACTCTCCGAGGATACAGATGAGAGGCAAACAATATCATCCACCACTGAAGTTGACAGCGCCTTGGGAGAAGGATGCTGGCTTTGGGAGGAAGCTTAAAACCTACAGGAATCATACCAAGATAATAGCACAACCTGGGATCGTGATGAAAGTCCTCCGCAGGAAGAGGATTGTGTTATTTATGGCCTACTTCTTACTGCTGGTCCTCACTATGCTTAACTTGGCTAATTATAAATGGACTAAAGAGCCTCAGCAGTGCAATCATCAGATGAGGAGCACCACTTATCAGGGCAGATCTGATATTCGTTTCCTGTACAGGCCCTCTCTGGCCAAAAAGAGGCAGCTCATCTATGTGCTGACCACCTGGAGGTCAGGCTCGTCCTTTTTTGGGGAGCTTTTTAACCAAAACCCTGAAGTGTTCTTCTTGTACGAGCCCATGTGGCACATCTGGCAGAAACTGTACCCGGGTGATGCAGTGTCTTTACAAGGAGCAGCCAGGGACATGCTTAGCTCCTTGTACCGCTGTGATCTGTCTGTTTTCCAACTTTACAACAGCCCCGGAGGCAAGAATTTTACCTCCCTGGGACTATTTGGGGCCACCCTCAATAAAGTGGTGTGCTCCTATCCCCTCTGCTCAGCCTACAGGAAAGAGGTGGTGGGGATGGTGGATGATAAGGTGTGTAAAAAGTGCCCCCCTCAAAGCCTTAGACTGTTGGAGGAGGAGTGCCTCAAATATAACACCATAGTCATTAAAGGGGTACGCATTTTGGACGTTAACGTGTTGGCCCCGCTCATGGAGGATCCATCCTTGGATTTGAAGGTGATACATCTAGTCAGAGACCCTCGGGCAGTGGCCAATTCCAGGATCAAGTCCAGACACGGCCTGATAAGGGAGAATTTACAGGTGGTCCGCAGCAGGGATCCTAAACTTCGCCGGATACCTTTTGTGGATCCTGGTCACAAAGCCAACAAGAAGGATGGCGCAGACTACCACTCCATAGGAGCCATGGAGGTGATCTGTGACCGCACCTCCAGGACTTTGAGGACTGCCTTAAACCCACCCAGCTGGCTGAAGGGGAAATACATGGCCGTGCGTTACGAGGACCTGGTTGAGAACCCAGTTAAGACCTTGCGGAACATCTACCGCTTTGCCAACCTCACCAGCAACCATGACATCGAGTCCTTTGCGCTGAACATGACCAGCGGCTCCAGCTCCTCCTCTAAGCCATTCATAGTCTCGTCCAGGAATGCAACACAAGCTGCTAGTGCATGGAGAACAGTTCTCAGCATTCAACAGATTAAACAAGTGGAGGACTATTGCCACCATGACATGTCTGTTCTGGGGTACGAAAGAGTCAGAACAGCTGGGGAGGCCAAGGACTTGAGCAAATCACTACTGACACACTCCAAACTGTGAAAACCTTCTCGCCACCAAAGACCTTTTTAATTTAATGTTCATTTTTGCATCGAGTGCCGTTTCCTCTTATTGTGGAATTAAAGCTTTACTTTAAATCTGTGTTGGAGGAGCTCCACTGGCCACATTTGGAATGTATCATGTTTCTCTCAGTTGAATTGCAGTGGTATTTGAAGGGACCACTTCTTTTATACCGGAATATTGGATGTGTTTGGCAATGCAAGGCCTACGAACAATGGCTTAATTAGTGAAGCTGCAACAATGAAAAAAACAACAACTGTATACTTCATGTATCTTGTTATGATGACATTTCAAAGTGGATATTTTGGGGTTATTTTTGAATGTTCCAAACCTTACAAAAAAAAATCTGTTTTTTCAGTCTCCATACTGTCTGTAAAAGTGAAAATAGTTGAAAGAAAAAGAACAAAAAAACAAAACAAAGAACTGATTTTAAAAGAAGAAAAAAAGCCAATGTTTTTTTTTTTTTGTAAGATCTGGTTGAAGTCAGAGACAATCATAAATTGGTTTGTTGATGTGCCATAGGTAGAGGTGTGATGACTTGGCTACATCAGTGCTATTTCTTAAAAAACAACAACGATGTTTTGATTTTTTTGTCACCAAATCCTCATAGGATGATATCAGGCACTGTGGACGTTGTCATGGCTCTGGAGCTGGAAAGTCTCCCTGTGTCAGTGTAAGCAGTCTGTTCTACCATTTCAAATGTTTACAATTGCTTGCTCTTATACAAACACATGATCTGGGAATATTGCATTGAGTAAAGTCACAGTGAACGAGACAGTTTACGCATCTGTGTTGTACAACTCATGATCAAAAACATTCTACACCAGTGGTTTCTCAAAGACTGCTGCATAAGACAAGGTTAAAATACAAATAAAAAATGTAATCCAACACGGTGAGCCACTGGATTGAATCAATATTGTAATAACAACATATAGGTTTTGTAATCATTTTCTCTCTTCATATTTATGAGATGTTACTTCAGTGCATCATGCACCACTGTGCCTTCCCTCCGCAGCGGAGAACCAGCTTTCCTGTAAACAAAGCTTCTCTTTACATTCAGCATTTCTCACCGCACACTTGTGTATCCTTGAGGTCTAAAGTGACGTGTTGAATTAATTTCCTTCCTCATAAACTATTGCGAAGCGATTCCTTCTTCAGTCTGACGCCTGCATGGTTCACGTCGATGTTTACCTCGTGGTCTTCTTCGTCTTTGCATTTAAGCCTTTTCTTGGTGATTTACTGGAGCTTGTAGTTCAGTAGAAATGTGCTTCCAATCATTCGTATGCATGTGTGTCCTCGGGCAGGAGAAGCCTGTAAACATTAATCTATAATATGTTACTAGTGGTCAAAAACTCCATAGGGTGCCTTTAAAGTATTTGTCGTAAAAGTCTTATAATCAGAAATACTGTATTTGTTATTTGGTAGAAGTAATAATTAAATTCAACTTTACCTTAAAAACCTTAAAGATCTCAATGAAATGGCTCAAAAAGGGAAATACACTCAAATGAAATGACTTGGATACAAAACTAAAAGTATAAAAATGAAAGCGTCACTTCACGTAGTAACATTTGGTTCGTAGTGTTGTGCCCAAACATTACACTTGGAAAAGCTCAACAAGCACGGGATCATCGTGAGCCCTTTGTTGTGAGTTTCTTCCTCGTGCACAGAGAAAGATGTAACTGATGGGCTTATCATTGTAAAAGAAGTTTCTCTGTGCACCAGAAGTAATTGTCATATGTGGAAAGAGCCAGTGAGTTGTTTATGTTTTGATAGTTTGAGCATCACCACCCACGTTATCGTGCATTGGTCGGGGATGACCTTTTGTACAGGTGTCGAATCCAAATGTTAGCAAATCACGCGAGTTGTACTCGGAATTAGACAAAGAAAACATTGGGGGAACTGCTCCTTTTAATGGATGGAGCTAAAGGTTGAGCGGTCTCCTTCAGAGGACCCATGATGCTATGTCGCTATCATTAAGTCGGTTTTGCTCAGAACGAAACACTAAATTCAAACAGCGAAGACAAAGGAGAATGCGTTGTATGTTTGAGAGGACTGTAACGGAGGAGCATTCCATTGGTGCACCCATGCATTCACAACATAACATGGAAAGCCCTCTCTATTAATATGAGAGAAACAGTCTGCATATCCTCAGAGTCCTTCACAGATTTGATTTGTGCTGCACACAACACGCTGCTTTGCACGGGGAGAGATTTATAATAATGCACTCAGAAAGCAGCAAAGTGCAATCTATAAAGAAGTCGGAGGAAACCTCACATGTTAATAGTCTCTTTGCCAAATGCTGTTAATATACTTAAGCATTTGGACGTTTTCTAGCCCACCGCAGAATGATAAGCGAGGGGTAATAAATTCAGCCGAATACATTTTGAATCAGTTAAAAGGATTGTCGCAGAAAACAGTGCAATAAAAGTTTAATAAGGGGTTGGGGAGGAGCAGAGCAAAGTTGGCACGGAAATACCATTTCAGCTGATTAAGGGAAATACTGTAGCTTTCAATCACAGTATATACCCGTGAGCTATTCTCCCACAAGCTTGAAACAAAGACCTCATGTAGCTGAATAGCATGAAGCTGCTCCTCTGGCAATTAATGTGTTACTTGGCATGTATTTTCACCAGATTGGTTGCAGTATAATTTTGCTTGCTGTGTGACAAGTACACTGAGAACACATCAGGCACTTAAAAGTGGAACAATCATTCTATTTTAGCTATTAAGTTCCTTGAAACTGGAGTGAAACAAAAGCTACCAGCAGAGCAGCAGAAAGAGCAATGGCCTTGGTAATTTCTCCCTCTGCGAGTGTGTCTTTGCATGCGTGTCAGAACAAGGGGAGTGCGTGACCTTTCGGGAGCAGCTGACTCCCGCTCGGCTCCTCTCGGCTGCCCTGACCAGTGACCCCACTCACTGTCGGAGGCAGGGCCTTATCCTCAGGGCGGCAGGGTCTGATAAGCTCAGATTGGAGGTGACTCCTGGAGCTTCAGGCCTCCCTGGTGGGAGCAGGAGCAGGAGCAGTGCCAAGTCCCAGGTCTCCCTCCAGCAGGTCTTCCTGGTGCGCAGATCCAGAGTCGCCTCCTACAGATCCAAGCCGGTCCTCCGTTTTCTCCAAATCGAAGGCGGAGTCATCTGGTTCAGTCTCACACAGCTGCTCATCGTCCTGAATGGTAAGTAGCCAATCATTAATAATAACTTTTCCTTTTTTTTCTGTTCTATGTCGTATCTGGAAACAGAAAGGAAGTCTTACCTCCTGGACACGGGGGCTGCTGAAGAGTCTGGCAAATAGCCCACACCACTGTGGCAGTGAGTCGGCGAGGGGAGGGCCACAATGTGTCAACACGGGTTTTAGAAATCTGTGAAGTTGTTAAGGTTTGTTTTGGTAAGCGTCAATGACAGTAAACAGGAGAGAGACATTGTTTGTTTTCAGAAGATCAATGTGTGACATATTAGTTGTATTTCCGTAGCTAAGTATGTTAATTATGGATTTTGGGTGTGGGTGTTTATTGTTTTTAGATTGGGGAGAGCAAGTCCAGACAGCAACTACGTTAGAAAGAATCAGAAAGTGAGTCATTCTTTTCTGCTGGGTAGATGTCTAAAGAAATAAAAACACCACGATAACTTTCCAGGAGGGCTTGATTGAGACTTGATTGAGACCTGAAGCAGGAAGTGGCACATGTACTTCCTGCAGGTGTAAGTGTTGATATAAAGCAACACAGGCAAGCACATTTCTGAGTTGTGTGTTGAAAGGGTTATTTTCAGAAGTTATGGTGAAGTCCTGAAGGTGCTGGCGGCCGTGATTGGAAGGTGGTCACTTGATAACAACAGTGACATATCACACACCCTCATACAGTAGCTTGGTGACGGCCGCTCTTGATTCTGTATTCTCTCCATTACTGACCCTTAAAAATGACAGCACACAAACTAGCTTCTGATAATGATTGCCTTTCTGCAGGTGTTCTGTGCCTTGGAAAAACACAAAACAATATTTCACCGATGCTATAATTTGTGTACAAGAGCTTTGTACCTCAGAGCCTATAATAAATAATGCGGGACTTAGATGTGACACAAAAGTACTAAATCCCCTAGCATACGCACAAAACAATAAGAGCAGAGGAAAATGATCTAATATGTTATTTGATGTCAAGTTTTACATTCTGGTGCTGTTATCTGCAATATGCAAGAGGTGTGAATTATGGGCAGCTAACAGGATTTATTTATAAATGTCTCAATTGAGAGATAGAGAAAGAGAGGACGAGGGATGAAGGATGGAGAGGTAGAAGAGGGGAAATTAATGACTTCCTGGGGACCTGCAGGAGTGAGTTGTCTTTTTGTTGGTGTGGTGTCCTCCTGTTTCACGCTGGCATAACTAGACAGCGATGGTAATTATAACTGCTAGAGCTGCTTTCTGCTCCACAATGGTGTCAGGTTGTGTGTGTGTGTGTGTGTGTGTGTGTGTGTGTGTGTGTGTGTGTGTGTGTGTGTGTGTGTGTGTGTGAAAAGGTGCTGAGTAGTTGTGTGGGGGTAGAAGCCCAACTGCTGCCTCAGCCATCATCATTCCCTGCCTACAATTCACACATCACCTTTACCTGACCTCTCATCAGTGGAGGAAAGTAACTGAGGACCTACTGTTTATATACTATTTATATATATATATATATTATAATATTAATATATATATATATATATATATATAATATCATATAGATATATTTTTATATATATATATATTTATATATATATATATATAAAAAAAATAAATATATATATATATATTATATTTTTCTCTATCTCTCGCTAATCTTTATATATTTCTCTCTCTTCATCCTCTCTTTCTCTCTCTCTCTATATGACTCTCTACTCTATTATCTATATATTATTAATAATATTATCTATCTCTAATCTATATTCTTTCTCTCTCTCTCTTTATATAGATATATAGATATGAGAAGAGAGAGAAGAGATGCGGTAAGAGAAGAAAGACATAATGTAAGTACCAGTAAAGAGACAAAACAACAACAAAGATTGACTGTATAATAAATGGATAAAAGATAAATAGAAGGATACAAATGTTCTTTTACCAATTCTTTTTTAAAACATGGAGAATGTGATTATTTCTAATCTAAGAATATGATTCTTCTGCGAACATATCCCTATATTTATGGATGTAACTGGTTGTGATCTCTTTACAGTACTTTATACTTCTACTGTACTACAACAATAAACTGCATATAAAGCCTCTGAAAGGGCCATAATGAATGATTCCTTCTACATGTCTCTCACACACAGGACACAATGTCAGCAGCACATATAATGTACAATTGGTGCCACGTCCCCCTAACTCAGGGGTCGGGAACCTTTTTGGCTGGGAGAGCCATAAAAGCCGAATATTGTTTTATGTATTTCCTTGAGAGCCATATATTTATTACATTTGAATGCAACTTTATGCGTGCATTTCTTAAAAATAACACGTCTCCGAGTACTAATAGCGGTATCAGTGTTTCATTGAACAGGTGCTCTTTTATTAAATAAACTAAACGCTTACGTTATTTATCTAATGTATGTGCACGTTTCAGTGTTTACTGCACGGGTGTCAAACTGATGCAGCAAGGAAACCTTGGTCGCTACGTGTTTCCAAACACTGACAAACCATCTCCACCGCTGTGTTCCCGACTGCATTCTGCTGATCAACTGAGAGCATTTGCTGCTCAAAAATTGAAATTGAACTGCTCAGCAATCCGTTTGCAGTTGACTTAAATATGTTATCTACCTTTTTGCACTTTATCCAATATGTGTATCCTGTTCAATAAATGTGGACCGTGTTTGGCCCTCTCTGTGATTGAGTTTGACACCTCCGGTCTACTGCTTGCTCTGTGCAGTTTCTCCTCTGCTCGGTTTTTTCGAAGGGCGGGGCTCCGTCCCCTACACACACACACACACACACACGTGCGAACACACCTACAGCCAGAGACAGAGCGGAGGAAAGGAGAGGGGAGAACTAAAAACAAATCTGCTACTAAATGTTTTACTTTAAAATGACACAATATAATTATTTATTACTTGTTAATCATGTTAAATGTCAGCTCAAAATTGTCTGCGAGCCATATTGCGTTATCGAAAGGTTCCCGACCCCTGCCCTAACTCTTACCGTCTTGTATAGTATCGGTTATGCTTTGCTACTGTGGTATATTATATACTACCATAAATATAGGCAACACAGAGAGATTTAACTCCCAAGTCACGCCTCAGACTCATCAAGAGACCAATACAAGTGTATAATGCAGCCACCCGGGTCTCTTAAACACGGGTGGCCTCTGGGAAGCCAGAGTCAAAACAAAAACAGCGTTTGCCAGCCTTGAAACCACAGACTGCAAACCACTTCAGCAGAAAGATCAAACAGGCTTTGATGTCCTCTAAAATTACTGCTTAAGAGTAAAATGTTTGTCCTAATGAGCCTTAAAGCCGGGCAGACAGGGAAACGGTTAAGGAAGCAGCAGTATGCCTTTAGGGTGAGACCCGCAAGCCAAGTTGAAGCTCAATTACCTGTCGGCGGGATCCGTGCTGAGGCTCCTCTCACCTGGTCCACATCAAAGCATCTCTATAATACCTTTTTTTCTCTCTCCATCAATACAAAACCATGGCCAAGACTGAGCCTTTCATCCTGCTCTCTGCTTCTCTCACCCCCCCCCCTCTCTATTGCTCACACACATTTACATGCAGATTGAAAAATACTCCACCACACACACACACATTCTGTCAAATGTGCAAATCAAGCCACTATGTAGTCTTTTAACTAAAGCCAAAGGGGGGGGGGGGGGGGGGGGGGGGGGTTGGTGAAGTTACTATGGCAATGTTGTGTAGCAATGATATAATAGTGACATAAGTTGAATGTTTGCATGCAGTGTGTCGTATTACGTGTACAGTTATCAATTTGTTTTTGGCCACTAGAGAGCTGGTGCTGTCTGTACACTTTGTTTTTAAGGATTAAACAAACAAAATGTAACATATTACCCCCCGCCCCCTGTACAGATTCAGCCTAACTGTCTCCCCTTGTTCATCCTTTACGCTATAATAAGCAATGGTAAACTTTTGGCTGAGGTCTTATCCTTCCATACACAAGAGTATCGGTATCCGTCTTCTCATCTGACTCTTAGTAAAGCGACTGAGGACATTTTCCAAATGCCAAGAATCTGCTTCTCACATCTTACTTGCTTGCTTTTTTTTTTTACAAACCTGTCTAGACTGTTGGTCAGAGAGTATGGTCAGAACGTGTGTATGACTGCAGGGACGTGGAGACGTGTGAGAACACAAAGGAACAATAAGGAGGCACTTTTCAAGGAATATTTGTTATGTTAGATATTAGAGTAAAGCAACAATATATACAAATATCATTTTAAATACAGAATTACTTGAAGGTGATATTCACCAGTGTTCCCAGTGGGGCCAAAGAATAACACCTATACTCTAAATGATTGCTCTGGCAGACCCGCATTTCATTGTTTTGCCGTGGAGATAGAGTCCATAAAGCAAAATGATGCACCGGGCCGGGTCATGAGGCCATTAAGTGGTAATTGTTTTCTGTTCTATGTCGTATCTGGAACAGAAGGAAGGTCTTACTCCTGGAACGGGGCTGCTGAAGAGTCGGCAAATAGCCCACACCACTGTGGCGGAGTCGGCGAGGGAGGGCCACAATGTGGTCAACACGTGTTTAGAAATCGTGAGTTGTTAAGGTTTGTTTGGTAGCGCAATGACAGTAAACAGGAGAGGCGAGTAGACATTGTTTGTTTTCAGAGATCCATGTGACATATAGTGTATTCCGTAGCTAAGTATGTTTAATTATGGATTTTGGGTGTGGGTGTTTATTGTTTTTAGATTGGGGAGAGCAAGTCCAGACAGCAACTACGTTAGAAAGAATCAGAAAGTGAGTCATTCTTTTCTGCTGGGTAGATGTCTAAAGAAATAAAAACACCACGATAACTTTCCAGGAGGGCTTGATTGAGACTTGATTGAGACCTGAAGCAGGAAGTGGCACATGTACTTCCTGCAGGTGTAAGTGTTGATATAAAGCAACACAGGCAAGCACATTTCTGAGTTGTGTGTTGAAAGGGTTATTTTCAGAAGTTATGGTGAAGTCCTGAAGGTGCTGGCGGCCGTGATTGGAAGGTGGTCACTTGATAACAACAGTGACATATCACACACCCTCATACAGTAGCTTGGTGACGGCCGCTCTTGATTCTGTATTCTCTCCATTACTGACCCTTAAAAATGACAGCACACAAACTAGCTTCTGATAATGATTGCCTTTCTGCAGGTGTTCTGTGCCTTGGAAAAAACACAAAACAATATTTCACCGATGCTATAATTTGTGTACAAGAGCTTTGTACCTCAGAGCCTATAATAAATAATGCGGGACTTAGATGTGACACAAAAGTACTAAATCCCCTAGCATACGCACAAAACAATAAGAGCAGAGGAAAATGATCTAATATGTTATTTGATGTCAAGTTTTACATTCTGGTGCTGTTATCTGCAATATGCAAGAGGTGTGAATTATGGGCAGCTAACAGGATTTATTTATAAATGTCTCAATTGAGAGATAGAGAAAGAGAGGACGAGGGATGAAGGATGGAGAGGTAGAAGAGGGGAAATTAATGACTTCCTGGGGACCTGCAGGAGTGAGTTGTCTTTTTGTTGGTGTGGTGTCCTCCTGTTTCACGCTGGCATAACTAGACAGCGATGGTAATTATAACTGCTAGAGCTACTTTCTGCTCCACAATGGTGTCAGGTTGTGTGTGTGTGTGTGTGTGTGTGTGTGTGTGTGTGTGTGTGTGTGTGTGTGTGTGTGTGTGTGTGAAAAGGTGCTGAGTAGTTGTGTGGGGGTAGAAGCCCAACTGCTGCCTCAGCCATCATCATTCCCTGCCTACAATTCACACTCACCTTTACCTGAACTTATCAGTGGAGGAAAGTAACTGAGAGGACCTACTGTTTATATATATTTATTAGATAGATAGATATATAGATAGATAGAGATATACGAGCGAGAGAGAGAGAGATGAGATAGAGGGGGATTGAGAGATAGAGAGAAAAAAAAGTAAAGAGAAGAGGGAGGATAGAGATAGGGGGAAGAGAGAGATTAGAGTATTGAGATTGATAATTTATTTATGTATAGAGAGTTAGAGAGATATAAGATATAATATATATATTATATATTATTTAGGATCTATATTATAATTCTTACATATATTTATATATATCTAACTATATACTATAATTTATATATAATATATATAGAGAGAGAGAGAGCAGATGCGGGTAGAGAAGAAAGACATAATGAAGTACCATAAGAGACAAACACAACAAAGATTGACTGTATAATAAATGGATAAAAGATAAATAGAAGGATACAAATGTCTTTTTACCAATTCTTTTTTTAAAACATGGAGAATGTGATTATTTCTAATCTAAGAATATGATTCTTCTGCGAACATATCCCTATATTTATGGATGTACTGGTTGTGATCTCTTACAGTACTTTATACTTCTACTTGTACTACAACAATAAACTGCATATAAAGCCTCTGAAAGGGCCATAATGAATGATTCCTTCTACATGTCTCTCACACACAGGACACAATGTCAGCAGCACATATAATGTACAATTGGTGCCACGTCCCCCTAACTCAGGGGTCGGGAACCTTTTTGGCTGGGAGAGCCATAAAAGCCGAATATTGTTTTATGTATTTCCTTGAGAGCCATATATTTATTACATTTGAATGCAACTTTATGCGTGCATTTCTTAAAAATAACACGTCTCCGAGTACTAATAGCGGTATCAGTGTTTCATTGAACAGGTGCTCTTTTATTAAATAAACTAAACGCTTACGTTATTTATCTAATGTATGTGCACGTTTCAGTGTTTACTGCACGGGTGTCAAACTGATGCAGCAAGGAAACCTTGGTCGCTACGTGTTTCCAAACACTGACAAACCATCTCCACCGCTGTGTTCCCGACTGCATTCTGCTGATCAACTGAGAGCATTTGCTGCTCAAAAATTGAAATTGAACTGCTCAGCAATCCGTTTGCAGTTGACTTAAATATGTTATCTACCTTTTTGCACTTTATCCAATATGTGTATCCTGTTCAATAAATGTGGACCGTGTTTGGCCCTCTCTGTGATTGAGTTTGACACCTCCGGTCTACTGCTTGCTCTGTGCAGTTTCTCCTCTGCTCGGTTTTTTCGAAGGGCGGGGCTCCGTCCCCTACACACACACACACACACACACGTGCGAACACACCTACAGCCAGAGACAGAGCGGAGGAAAGGAGAGGGGAGAACTAAAAACAAATCTGCTACTAAATGTTTTACTTTAAAATGACACAATATAATTATTTATTACTTGTTAATCATGTTAAATGTCAGCTCAAAATTGTCTGCGAGCCATATTGCGTTATCGAAAGGTTCCCGACCCCTGCCCTAACTCTTACCGTCTTGTATAGTATCGGTTATGCTTTGCTACTGTGGTATATTATATACTACCATAAATATAGGCAACACAGAGAGATTTAACTCCCAAGTCACGCCTCAGACTCATCAAGAGACCAATACAAGTGTATAATGCAGCCACCCGGGTCTCTTAAACACGGGTGGCCTCTGGGAAGCCAGAGTCAAAACAAAAACAGCGTTTGCCAGCCTTGAAACCACAGACTGCAAACCACTTCAGCAGAAAGATCAAACAGGCTTTGATGTCCTCTAAAATTACTGCTTAAGAGTAAAATGTTTGTCCTAATGAGCCTTAAAGCCGGGCAGACAGGGAAACGGTTAAGGAAGCAGCAGTATGCCTTTAGGGTGAGACCCGCAAGCCAAGTTGAAGCTCAATTACCTGTCGGCGGGATCCGTGCTGAGGCTCCTCTCACCTGGTCCACATCAAAGCATCTCTATAATACCTTTTTTTCTCTCTCCATCAATACAAAACCATGGCCAAGACTGAGCCTTTCATCCTGCTCTCTGCTTCTCTCACCCCCCCCCCCTCTCTATTGCTCACACACATTTACATGCAGATTGAAAAATACTCCACCACACACACACACATTCTGTCAAATGTGCAAATCAAGCCACTATGTAGTCTTTTAACTAAAGCCAAAGGGGGGGGGGGGGGGGGGGGGGGTTGGTGAAGTTACTATGGCAATGTTGTGTAGCAATGATATAATAGTGACATAAGTTGAATGTTTGCATGCAGTGTGTCGTATTACGTGTACAGTTATCAATTTGTTTTTGGCCACTAGAGAGCTGGTGCTGTCTGTACACTTTGTTTTTAAGGATTAAACAAACAAAATGTAACATATTACCCCCCCCGCCCCCTGTACAGATTCAGCCTAACTGTCTCCCCTTGTTCATCCTTTACGCTATAATAAGCAATGGTAAACTTTTGGCTGAGGTCTTATCCTTCCATACACAAGAGTATCGGTATCCGTCTTCTCATCTGACTCTTAGTAAAGCGACTGAGGACATTTTCCAAATGCCAAGAATCTGCTTCTCACATCTTACTTGCTTGCTTTTTTTTTTTTACAAACCTGTCTAGACTGTTGGTCAGAGAGTATGGTCAGAACGTGTGTATGACTGCAGGGACGTGGAGACGTGTGAGAACACAAAGGAACAATAAGGAGGCACTTTTCAAGGAATATTTGTTATGTTAGATATTAGAGTAAAGCAACAATATATACAAATATCATTTTAAATACAGAATTACTTGAAGGTGATATTCACCAGTGTTCCCAGTGGGGCCAAAGAATAACACCTATACTCTAAATGATTGCTCTGGCAGACCCGCATTTCATTGTTTTGCCGTGGAGATAGAGTCCATAAAGCAAAATGATGCACCGGGCCGGGTCATGAGGCCATTAAGTGGTAAAATTAGATTATCTTAAGCTTAATGAAGTCCTCGTGAAATTATATTGCAGAGGACAGGACTGTCTTCTCGCTGCCAAATGATTTAACAACTCACAGGAACCTAGTTCACCATCAAGTCAACAAATTAAAGCAAACGGTTTGACATTTTGGGAAATACTGTCTCGTCAAGAGTTAGATGAAAAGGTTGATATTACTTTCATGTCTATACGGTAAACATAAGCTAGCAGCTAGTTAGCTTAGCTTAGCATAAGAAACAGCCGGCCAGCTCTGTCCAAAGCTAACAAAATCAGATCGTGGGTTTACCCCCTGCAAAACCGTACATGCACAAAACTGTATATGCACTTTGATTGTGTATGGATTTAAAAAAATAAATATAAAGTGTGAATTAGTTAGCTAACTTTAGCATGTTTTATGCTTTATGCTGTGACATAGCCAGACTAGCTAATGTCATGCTACCAACTGGGGGAAACAGTTTTCCAAAATGTCTCTTTAAAATGCATATATACCCAGCACCCACCTGGAACAGCTCATGAACTTCCTGTTGGTTCTACATGATGGCTTTTCTTCACAGTCTCTGAAATGAAGCACTCTTCTATACTCCTTGTACTCCTTGTATGATGCTTCTCCACAGGCCGGTGCATTAAGCATTGTGAGTGCAGGCAGATGTGAGAGTGCTTCAAAGAAGAAAGCAGTGAAAGGATACTTGTAGTCCAGACGGTGCCACAGGCCCCGTGTTGTGTCTGGCCCCCCCGTAGCAACCTGTAGACCATGAGAGAACCACTGTTACTCATTGACACACAAAGACCCTCTGGGGTGGCTATATACGCTGTCTGATGGAAATGCTGAAAACCTGCACCCCTGGATGGTCAGCAGGGCCATATCCAATGACCTCAGGGACCCTGTGCTTATATTGGAAAATCTTGTTCTCAAAAACGGCAAGGTCCCTTAAGATCCCTTATCCTACAGTAAGAACACGCCGCCAGCAGCCCCTGTGTGGACTCGTACTCTGGGCAATATTACATTGAACTATTTCCATAAGAAAGCGCCCTGGAGCTCGGCCTCACCTTTCCACTGAGATCCTCCTCCTGCCTTACCTGCCACGCTGCTGCCCCTCTGGCCTCATGAATCCAGGGAGCTGCCCGGACCATGTCCCCTTCACAGCGTGCAGATCAGGACAAATACAAAGATGAAAGAGAGCGGATGGAAAGGTGCTGGGAAGCAGCGATAGTAAGGTAGTAGGGATGAGAGAATGTAGACGTGCCTGCACAACAAAAAGGCACACTCAGAAGCGCCTGTGTGCCACAGACTGTCATTTAGCAGGAAGTAAAAAGGGCACTCTCTCTTCTTGAACTTCTGCTTCGCTTTGATGTCGTGCGGTGTTAAAATAAACAAAAGAGCCGAGATTAAAGGGTAGAAGCATATTATGTGTCAGGGGAAGAGGATGGCAGGATGTACTTTAAATCCTTGCTATGTAGTATGTGTGCAGTAAAGAACAGCCTACAGGCTCAGAATGTGACGCAGTACAGCCCTGCAGCACTTGAGTGGTAATTAAAAATAGCTCTTAAGCAAATGAAGTTTCATTGTCTGTGAATGTGATCGCTCCCTCTCTCATTCAGTTTCCTCCAGTGGGGAGAAATGTATTGTTGGTAACTAAGCAGAAAACACATCTTGCAGCAGAAGATGCTGTATGTGTCAGAATCACTTTGTATTAAACAGATGAACTTATTTCAAATATTGTGAATGAATAATAGAAGCTGCTTCTGTCTGCTAAAGTCGTCTGGAAATCAAATCAAGGTGTGTATTTTGTTTTATTATAAAAACAAATGAAACATCTATAATATAGATATTATATTTCGATCATTTTAAGTCTCGTGAGCTGTATCCTACAGACATCCGTCATTTTTCTCTCCATATTTCAGAAATGAGCTTCTCATTTTAATGTTTACTTGCAGAGACTTCATGAAAAATGGATCCCCTGAATACCGAGAGCATCAATCATCAAACACTCTAGGTAGACCATTAGGACTACTGTTTAGCAATATTTATTTTGTTTTTAAAAGCACACAAAAAACTGTAATACATCAGTATACAGTAGCACTAACGCTCACCATTTTAAAGGGGATTGATGATATAGTGCAGCTATAGTGCAGATATATATATAAGTGCAGCTAAATAGAAGCACACGTGGGTATTGTGGCTTTTTTTATAAGCCTGAAATCAGAAGACAAACAAATGCTTTGCACAAAAACCTGTTTTATAACCTACTTTGAAGAAAGAAAGTACAAATACCTTTTAAGACCAGAAATGTTTTGTGCATTCCTGTTGATAGAAGCTGATGAAGCATGACGCTGACACTGTTTATCACTTACAGAACATCTGCACACATTTGTGGCACTGCAGATTAAAATACATTTTAATGACATTAAGGTGTTTTTACCTCAACAGAAAGGTCCTCAGTGTCATCATCTGCTTCCACCCCCACTCTGTGGAAAAAGCAGTCAAACCTTGTGTCAATGCAATAAAGTTACAAAAGAGAGAGACAAATACCGAAGGGGGTTTCTCCACGACATGTGAAGCTATACTTGCTCAGAGTCAGTCGAGCACCGCATGTGACTTTGCGAGGAAAGTGAGCGTCAGCGGGACGCCACTTTAAATGTGACCTTTACGACAGCTTCATCAAAATCAGCCTCGTCGTCCACATCACACCAAGAAAATGTCAGCTGGGTAAACCTTTGATGAATGACAAACAGTGTTGCTATTATGCTTGATATTCTGCGTGTTTGCCGTTATCGCCCCGTGGAGGTGTGCACCCCACTTTGCTGCGGGCGTGCTCGAGCGACAGGGCTGCGAGGAGAGGCCGACCGGCTGTTTTGCTCGCTCCGAATTGAAATAAAGTGACTCAGCACGGGCCGGTGATAGACAAGTGGGCTGCTTCGTTTGAGAAACAAGGGCGTTAACTCGTTGTGCGCATGCATTTCCTGCATCTACTCATGTATTGAACGCCCACACTGCAGCACTATCTCACCATTTCTTTCCCCTGATTCTGAAAACAAACTTTGTAGCATTTTCTCACATGATGATAATCTCTAATATATTTTCCTTGCTAGTTATTCAGTAGCAAAGAAACCCTGCGTTCAGTCACTGAAAGTGTAACATTTTTTCACACAGAGAGCTTAAAAGGATGCTGAGCGAGAGATGGCTGCTGATGCAGGTTCCTTCACTTCAGCAGTTAACGCTAATAGCCTAGAATTACTGCTGCTAGGATCAGGACATTTTGAGATAGCCTACAACTATCACTGTGCAGAGTGTGTGTGTGTGTGTGTGTGTGTGTGTGTGTGTGTGTGTGCGTGTGTGTGCGTGTGTGTTTCAGTGCAGTTTGAATGTGCTGACTCCAAAGCCTTTCACTGAGAGGCTCCTGCAATAACACAACAGAGAGGAGATTCTCATCAGAGCATTAGTGCGCAGCGACTACTTTAGGTTTTGCAGATTCTTGTCTTGGCTGCGTTCCCTCCACAATCCATCTCCGGTGCTTTTCTTCACCGTGTTTTTTTCCCCTTAAAATGATATTATTGCACTCGGTAATTAATATTTTGATCCTGGCTGTTGTACATCCCATCAAACCATCTATCATTGAGACATTTCTGTTACTTTGTTTTCATTTGTCACCGTCTGTCCCTGTCTCTTCCTTCCTTTACTCCACCCATCTTCTGTCTCTTCCTCAGTTTTTCCCTTTAACTTCCTCCCAACATCCATCTTTGTCTCTTGTTTTTACTTAAGATTTGTTCTCTTCCTGTTTTGCTAAATCTTTCCTGTCCTCTCTCCGCCTTCAAACGCCTTATTGTCCTCCACTTTTATCCAACTCTCTCTCTCTTCTCAACACCCCTTTCACTCTGTTAGATCCCTCATCCTGTCTTCATCACCTCCTTTTTTTTGTCGTCTCCTCCTACCACTATCTCTCTGCTATTTCATTTATTCTCTGCCCTATTCGTTTTGTCAAAACAGTAGAAAGCGGCAACTAGGTTGAAATGATGAAGAAATTGCACAGATATGAAGGTAAAGAAAATACTGGAGATACATCTTTATGCAATGTCTTTCTGGGTATACACTGGAGCAAGTGGTTTAGGGAAACAATGTGTGAAAACCTCTTGGATGGGGCAGGCTGTGACAAGCTCAGACGGCCTGCACTGCACATGACGCATCGCCTTCAGCTGGTGGGATGCATTCCATGGCGACAGGCTCTGTCACTGAACTACGCTGATAGGAGAAGGAAAGTGCAGATAAGGTGTAGGGGAAAGAGCCAGAAAAAGGAAAACAAGCTGAGAGTAGTGCAAGAAAGAAGGGAGAGGAAAGCAAAAAATAAGAGAATGAGTTCCAGCTTCCTGAGCATGATTGTGAGTGAGATAGTCGGCAGTGACAAGAGAGTGACAGAATGAGTTGGTGCTGCTGGTGGACGTGTGTGAGAGGGAGAGATAGTGAGCTGGTGACTGTGTGAGCGAACATTCGACTGGGAGACAGGACAAAGACAGAGAGAAATAAATAGAAGAGTTCTCTCTTAATACTGACGCAAGAGAGGAACAAAGACATAACAAGGCGGGAGGGTGTTTGTGAGTAAGACGACAGTCTGCTTTGCTGTCAGCGAGCCTAATCTCAAAGAATCACATTTTCCGATTGATGCGACCCCTGTGCCCGCTTGACACTCAATGAAGACAAATCAAGTCCAAACTAATCTAACCACTCTGTGACCGTGAGTTCACACAAATAAATCTGCAAATGAGTGAAAGAAGACAGCCATAGGCACACACTGGGAGAGGAAAGAAAGGGCAAGGGAGGAGGAACGTCTGTAATAAACTTTGCATAAATGTATATCTACGGCAGGAAACAGGGTCCTAGATATTAGATACTTCTGTAATGAGCCTCCATAGGAGTATGCAGCCCCCCCATCACACATTACCTCATTAAATTCAGGGAAATCACACCCCTGCAATAAAACCCGTTTGCAATGGAGGAACTCAGCCTTCTGCAATCTGGCATATTGAGTTGTGGCTGCTATCCTATAGTAATCTGCAGCCTCCAAAACCAAAGTCTGTGCTTCCTTCTCTGTTTGTGGGCTCTTTATGTGCTGATACAATCTCCACCGTGCTGAGCTCCACTGTGACTAAAATATCTCTGGACACGTTCCAGGATGACATAGCGCTCTGCACAGGGCCTTCACTGACGACTCATCCAGGCTTTTGGGAAATGTTGCTATTAATATGAACACGTTGTGAGGTTTCTGTGTTTGGGCTTTTCAAAACTGAAAAGAGAGAATAGCTGTTGTTTGATTATATCTCAAGTACACGAAGATGGATGCAGAAATCACCCATGCTCACCCATAAACTCCTCCTTACAAGCTAATATTGCACTATGCCTCATAGAAAAGAGGAAATGCAAGCTAACGTGGCCTTAAGCTGTGATGCAGTATGTGTGTGTGTGTGTGTGTGCACATACGTGTGTGCCTGTGTCTCTGTAGCGGTGTATTCAGAGACAGCAGAGGACTGATAAAGCTACGCTTGCTATGCTGTAGGCACACTGCACACGAAGCCGCAAGAAAATACATCACCACATCAGAGAAAACGTCAACTACTTTTCTCACAGGGCTCATTTATAATATATATCTTACCCTGGAGGCAGTCTGCAGGTTCACTGTGTTTACATGCAGGCACAAACCTTTCCCTCACAACCCTTTCCTAGGGAAGAGAACATCTCCTCTGGATGTGATTAGCAGCAGTAGTTAATAAACATTTGGATGAGTTCAAGTACACAAGTAGCATATACTCAACAGGCAGGATAAATCAAGTTACAACACCCCTCCCCTCTGTACCGCTCACTCTGTGCTATTTCCTCTACTTGCTGCTTCGAGACAGGGAGAGAGAGGATGAGAGAGAAATAGAAGGGGGAGCAGAGAGCGATAGAGGCGGGAGACAAAGAGAGTCAGAGTCTCCCAGGGACTGTGTTTGCTCTACACTGGGAGTTTGGGCAAGAGGAAAGCTGTAAGTCATCTTTACAGTTTCCTGTTTGTTGTTGTTCTTCTCACCAGGAATTCATACGGATTCCATATTCGACAGCGTACGCTCCTCCTATCACACATCTGAATTTTGAACCAGCAGTGATATGAACACCATATATATATATATATATATATATATATATATATATATATATATATATAAAAGAAACGTACACATAAATAAGAAAATATTTATCTGCAGACTATGCAGTACAATATTTGTTGCCATAGGCAGCAATACAATCTTTATCATAATAAAAAAAATAAAAGCCTGCCAGTGACTCAACTGGTAGCAAGTAGCTCGAGCAGGCAGGACTTTATATAATATATATATATATATATATATATATATATATATATATATATATATATATATATATATATATATATATATATAAATATATATATATATATATATATATATATATAAAAGCCACAACTGTGCATTAACGTAAAGACATGGCCCTCCTCCAAACTGCTGCGATGGATGACTTTAAAGGAACAATCTGTAATGTTTTTTATGCTCTTATAAACTACAAGCATAATTAAATAGGTTGCATTTTGTTTATTTATTTGTTCGACACACTGCGTGTGAGTTGTCATGCATGAGCCGTGCATCTCTGGATGTCACAACTCTGCAGTGGATGAGGACATGGAACAAAGAACAATACAACATACAGTGAGCTTCCATCCCTATTAATGCAGTGTTACAAAAGAACAATCCATATATGGTCATGTCTCAGTCTGCAGTATTTAGGTCAATCTACTGAAACCTAAAGTGAGAGTCCCACTCTCTCTGCAGCTTTAACCTAAATTTCACATCATTTGAGCCGATATAAAAATAAAATTGGCAGGGTAGTGCGCGTGCTTTATGCTCTAACATGCACGTGCATCAGTGATATTAGTCAAGCATCCATCTGTGCATGTAACAGTGGGCTGTGCAAAGCAATTAGAACACGGTTCATTGTCGAAGAGATAATGTCTTAGATATCTCATCTAACCAGACAGAACTTTAAACATTTTCTGACATAATTATTGCACACTGATGAATGATCACCCACTCAACAGATGTCCAACTATCATGTCTGTTGTTTAATCTGAGCCACAGGATAATAAGGGCCCGAAATAATTCGGCATATCATGTAACGCCAACTTGTAAATTGCTGCCCGTGAGAACTTGAAGCCAACCACTCACAAACCCAGTAACATTGGCATTTTCCCCATGTTGAAATGCACTTGTGTGATAATACAACGTTACTTTTTGCTACTTTCTTCCACTGATTTGTTTTCCCTTGTGACGTGCCATTACTGTATCAGGATCCTCCTGCGCTACATATATGAGATTAAAGAGAATAAAATGCATTAATACTATCCAACCTCTCTGTCTTAGTTTGAGCCTCTCTTATATTTGAAGAAAGACATCCCTCCCCCACAGGAGCTGACAGCATCAGTGTTTCAAACAGTGTCTGTTTAGCAGGAGAGGGGGGTCTTTTAACATTTCAGCTAGCTGGATCCCTGTGGATAGCCAAGGACAGTTGGGAGCAGAGAAGGCTGTGGGAGCCAATCATATTTCCATCACACAGAATTCATTTCCCCTCTCACAACGTTCACCTGGATGTCTCAGCATGACACAGGGAAATGGCCTAAATTTAGCCTAGTGGAGTTAGCGGGATACAGAGCATGGCTGGATAACATTTAACATCCAGTTAGGACGTCACACCAGTGTTACATTTAGTTTAATACCCATAGTGTTGGTTGTTTAAGATGAGTGTTGAGTTAAAATGAGTGTTGAGTTACAGTTTGAGTTGCGTTACAAATTCATTTTTGCAATGCTTTTAGACCGAGCTAGCTTTTTAAAATGAAAGAATGTGAAAAATGCTTATCCTCTACGTCTCTGATTACTCACAGCAATGGGAGGTGAGTTATTACTTTTGAATACAAGATCTATAACCACCAGCAGCCAATTTTTAGGTTGCAGATTTACTGCCCTTAAGGAACAATAACATTACTTTTGACAAATATACTACTAGGCAGATATATTACTAGCTCACAAGCTCCTATTAGCATGTAAATAAAAGTAGAATACATTTCCAAATGCTGTATATGCATTGCATTGCATAGGGAAACAATGCAACACGATTTACATTAGGGAAATTAAAGCAAATCCTAGTTGTATTTACCTCCTTCAAATGTCTAAAGTTTGCCAGAAGCAAGAAGTATTAATCACTGTGTGAAAGTGTTGGCCGTGCACAAACAGAGACGGCTAAAAAGTCTCCCACAGCCCCAGTCAGACCTTTTTGTTGAATTGCTCTGAAACCTCAAGCTGTTTAATGCTCGTTAATGACGAGCAAAGTGTTCAACTGAAAATACAATAATAGCCTTTTACATTACCGCTTGCTGGTGTGTGTGTGTGCGAGGCAAACTGGGAAATCCTAATGAAAAGGGTTGTGGTCTGTGAAAACCACCTACTTTTAGTAACTGGGCTAGTTTAAGCTGCCAGATCATTCATAATAGTGGAACAGAACAAATCCCTCTGTATGGATTTATTTCTCCTTCTTTCCTTTCTCTTGCCAAAACTGTCTCAATGATATGAGATCAAATGTGTCCTTTTGATAACGCTGGGGACACTCTTTTATGACCGGCTCTGAAGGGCATCTTGTTTGGCTGTCAGTTCTGGACAGTGCCATGTCTTTATTGTAGTGGATCAAGGGCGGCGTCTGCTGGCACCAGCTAAATACAGTATATCAGGAGAATCTCAGAGACAGGACTTAGTGGTATGTAGGTTAACATGCCGAGGCAGTTGCAACAACAGTAGCCTGTTTTATGTGTTATATGTGCCATTGGGCTAATGGATTATTGCCTCCTGCTGCAGAGCTGACTGGAGGGATGTCCTTGTCTTTTTTACAGGAAAATGGCCTAATTTCATATTTTGTTACTATCTTGAAAGAGGCTACTGAATTAAACCTGCACTGGATGGAGACTTGAAAAAGAACACTGTGATCACTATGCAGCTTTTTTTTTTAGGCCGATCTGACAAAGGTAAGACGGGAAAAGATGACAGCAGTGGTGAGAAGATAAGGAAAATGTTTTTCTGAGTGTCTGCTGCCATAACAGTCGTAGTCGAATGTGCCTGACAAATCAGATGTCAAACCGCTGTCTCACCCCCCCCCCCCCCCCGCAGGCATGGAGCTGGCATACAGTCACGTCTGTGGATCCACACATGCATGTGTTGCAGCTACATAAGAGGTCTGTAATATTTTAGGGTTTGGACAAGGGTATCATCACCAGTCTGTCTTCCACCTGCTCACTCATCTGCACCTTGTTATATGAAAACATTCTTCACAAAGCTGCTGCTGTGGGGGGTATTGTTCTCTATGTGCAGGTGCTGATGAAATTTTGAGGGAGAGTGGTAAATTATTTAAGAGGGAGGATTATGAAAGCGGCTTCTTGGCGCGTTGCTCGTGGGTATAAATCGATATGAGCTCTCCCCACCACCACCACCACCAGCACCTCCCCCTTTTTTCTCCCTGAAACCACAGACCCTCTGAACAGAAGCCCAGACACATGGCCACGGGACGCAGCAGACTGGACAGCCAGATGCACTGTGCCTGTACGCGTAAGAAGCTCGATGACATTCAGTACATGAGAAGGCCAGTCAGAAAGAGGACGGTGTTGCGTATCTGTGTGTGTGTCTGTGTGAGCGAGACAGACAGAAGGGCCTAACTCAGACTGACCACATCCACAGGAGCAGATGGCCAGCTCAAGGCCGGGCCAAGTCTATTCTTCTTTTCCTCTGGTTCTGCCTGGAGGCGTGGGGTCTACAAGGCCAGGGTTAAAAAAAAAAAAACAGACAGGAGGCCATACACACAGATGTAGAGCACGCAGACACACAAGCATACATTTGTGTGGGGGAAGTCTGACCCTTAGCTACAGTATGTACCAGTTACATAACAGTTGCCATCGTTGAAGATTTGATTTCATGGCCGTGATTTGTGTGCTGCCAAATGCTCGGAGGCTTTCAAGAGTGAATAAAATGACCATCATCCAGCACTCACTCTCTCACTTCACTTGATTGTTTCATAGTGAGTAAGTCTACATCCATTTTTCTCTCTGTACCCCCTTCTCTCCTCTCTATGTGTGCCCATTCTGCTGAACCATTAAATGTGCCTCTCTTTTCTCATCTGTGTATTGGGAGTGTGTGTTTGGCTGACGCTGTTGTTCTCTCTCTGGCCAATGATTTTCTGAACAAGCAGTTGGGAGCAAACAAGAACTTCCTCAGGGAGCTTAGATTTCACAGCACCAATCAAAGAGAGATGGACGGGTTTCAACATTGTGGTGGACTTAATATTCACGGCAGAGCAGATCATCATTCATGAGAAATCATAAGTGGCCAACAAGGATGACAAAGTGTTACTTTGACAGGTAACTTAGTTTAAATGTGCCTAAACAATGATCTACGATTTAAAACGAATTACATTGTCTCAAGCTGTTGACAGCGCAGGGGACACTAGCCATCAGACAGGTTGTATAAAGAAACTAAACAGTCAAAAATAAACAAAAACATAACAAATATTACAAAATGTGTTGCGTGCAGACGTCCATTACATTTTGTAGACCAAATTCTCTTTACATTTTTTAATCTCTTGACTTTTCTTCTGTTCAATAATTTGTTTTAAGACCAAATGTAGTGCGGATGAGCAAATGTTAGCATGCTAAGATAGGAAGGTGAACCTGGTAAACATAACCTTCAGAACATCAGCATGTTAGCATGCTAATGTTAGCGTTCATCTAAAAGCACTGCTGTGCTACAGCCTCACAGAACTGCTAGCATAGCTATAGATTCCGTCCGATTAACTTTTCCGCAACTTTTAAAGCTATGCCATTTTATAAGCAACATTTTGGGTGAGGTCACTTCCAAATAGCGTTCTTAGCTAGAACCTGTCTGACCTTACGCGTCTCTTCCTCCAGACTCTCTCGTATTGCATTCTGAGGTTTCAGCAATTACCTTTTTTTCATAACTCGTAAGAATAAAGGCCAAAACTATGAGAAAAGAAATATAAAAATTAACTTTATTCAATGGATTTCTAAAATCCTTTTAGGCTATCTCTCTCTTCAATTATCCTTCTTCCCAATGTTCTTTCTGTAATTCTTCAAGAGGCAAAGGGCTGAAATTATAGAGGGCTAAAAATAATGGCTCTATAAATAAGAGGTTCCCATTGAGAGTGATTGAGAGGCGAGGTCGCTAGGCAGCTGGGGATGCTGGGTAAGTTGGATTCATTAGCGCTCTTTGCTTCCAAAGAGTAGCCCCCACAACCCTCCCACACAAACACACGACACGGCTTCTTCGTAAACAACACATACACACACACACACACACACACACACACACTCAAACACAACTGATACAGTGTTGAGTGTTTCGAACACACTTTCTATCTCTACCCCCGCAGCTCTCTGCAGTGTTGCAAATTTAGCCCCATCAGTACCATCCATCAACCCTCATTACCACTTTCCCGTTCCCTCGGAGGACTCGATAGAGACCACTTTCTTAAAGCATTGTTCATCCAGCAGTGGGGTGGAAAAATGTGTGTGCACGCGCATTTGTGTGCGTTTGCATTTATGCATGTGCGAGAGAGGCACCCTGTGTCTGTTTTATTATTCATACTCATGTGTGTATCCTCTTTCAGCCCACAGACACCTGCCAGAGATACACACAGCACATACTGATGTTCTCACTATATTGTATCTCCTACCTCTCTGCTGCTTAAAAAATACTTTCTTTAAAACTATAAACTCAAAATGACATCTGAAAAACACACTTGTATAATGATTGTATATGATGTTCATGCAACTTTCACTGGTTTTGCATTTAGAGCATTTATCTGCCCTTATACACCCACGCTGGTAGATATACACACACACACACACACACACACACAAGTGGACACTTTTATTGCCTTGATGCGCTTTTTAATGGCCCTCCTCCTCCCCCCTCTCAGTATTGACGTCACATCCATTAGGCTGTGCCTCTGGGCCTTTTTAGTAGAGAGGCTAGAGCACAGGACACCAATGTGAGACCCCCGCCCAGAGTCAATCTCCACCTGATAAACTTGCCATATTGGCTGATCCGACAGACGTGGTTAACACAGCAATCTGTTCATTCTCTTCCCACACCGCCACGGCTATCAATCCACTGCGAGGGGAAACTCATTGAACTGTGTGTTAAAGGGGAGAGCAGTGTGTTAACAGTACTGTGTGCACTCTGTGAGCTCACACCTGTTTATTGTCTGCGCACACAGACACACACGCACATAGCTCAACTATCAGCACACATAGGAGTGTTGATAGTTGAGCTGAGAGAGGACTATAATCTGGTGCCACAGAGAGTCACCCTGCCAGGCTAATGTGAAGAGATAACGTTTCACATCTCATCAGCATCACAATCATAATTCACTGGCCTCTTCCAGGCTCCACCTCTCTCATTATGTTACCAATAGCAGCATCTCCAATTATGGTGCTACTCGCAGGAACAAGCCTGTTTTCAGACCCTGAATGTAACAGTTAACCAACAGCCTACAAGTTGCACTGACTGATTCTTTTCCCCTTCATACATATTGAATGAGTGTGAAGCACACAGGCGACTTCAGTCCAAACAAAACAGAGTTAGGTGGACAAATGTGGTGACAATGCTGTGCTGTGTGGCACAGACAGAAGTAGCGAATGACGAACGAACGACGACGACGACAAGCTTAATTTTGATGGCAGAGGCTTTTTCCTGACTAAGAAAAGAACCGTCTGAAATGTTAAAATGAAGCTTGGTTCTTCAACACTCGGGAGACATAATCAATGGTCGGTGCGGCTGGCTGAACTCGCAGGGCTCCACTGTGACTTAGTGCTGCACATCTAAGCCCTGTCGCCCAACTGGAGCTGAGCTCAATGTAATGAGAAATGAGACTTAACTTTCAGCACAGTGAGGGACGGAAAATCATCCAAGGAGGAACAGGGGAAGAAGGAAACTGGGGAAAAAGAGATAGAGAAAAAATAACTGCAGGTTGTTTTTGATAAATAACAGCGACAAAGTGTTCTGGGAACAGTGTTACAGCTCCAATCCATCAGGCGACATTAATAATGAATGTGTTTTGTCCACATCAAAAATTCAGTGTACAAATTATGCCTTTTGCTTGACAAATCGGACCAACAGTCTCCTGACCAGCTCGATCCATTTCTGATAGAACAAAAAAAAGATGGATCGCTTTCCACATTTTGATTGCTTTGTAAATGTAATTAAAAAACATGTTGCATTTTTAAAGCGAGAGAGAAAAGTCTCTGTTCCCTGTCTAAGTTCCAAAGTCATCCCTTGTAGTAGATTGCTTTTCTAATTCACACTTCCTCTTGTATTTTCCCATTTCCATCTGTTACAAAGCAATCACTTTGACTGGACAGAATAAAGAATATACCAATGAAGGAGAAGTCAGGATTTAAGATGTTCTTCCTCTGTCTTATCGCTGCCTTTTCTTATCAGTGGGGGCAAACCAATACAGGAGCCATTCATCTTTGGAGCCCTTTGAAGTATCTTCCGTACAATCGGGTTGACATCATTTTATTATGTGCAGTCTGTATTTGCCTGTGTACGTGAGGATAAATGGGTGACTTTCCTCTCTCCTTCAGTCTGTTATGCCTATATATCAGGAGGGAGGAGGTGTGTAAATGTGTGTGTGCGTGGCCTTATTCTTGTATTACACAGTGCTCACAATTGGAAAAACGTTATCAAAGCTCTACAGGCAGATGGATGTCAAAAAGAGCGAGATCGAGAGAGTAAGTGAGCGAGAGAGCGAGAGAGAGCGGTAGTGATGAGAGGTCAGCGGGGCATGAAGGAGATTGAGGGACATCAGAGACATGGTTTTCCACCCGTCCATCTGTCCACTCAAAACAAAAAGTACAGTCATTAGCCAGGCTGCAGCTGTTACATCTTAGCCTCCAAGTTTTGAACCCTCATTTGTATGTGCACGCACACATACACACAGGCAGTGACACAGCCATACTGCAGCGTAGAGCAGGGCCTCCTGTCACTATGCCACTATGTCCACCATGACATATTTTGAAATGACATCATCTCACAAACCTGTTAAGAGGAAATGGTTTGCATGTGAGGTACTTTCTCCTTTCCATCACTCTCGCTTCATGGAGTATGCAGATGAGGACTATAATTCTACGGCCGTGCTGCCGGCTCTTTGCGGCTGAATTAGACACAGCGGCGCTTTTAGCTAAACTAGTGCAGTGCGCGTTTCAAACCGTGCCTGTTCGGAACGGCTGATTTGCCCACGGTGGTGCTTGTTGCAGCTTTCTCGAGAACCGCTCACCCATGCAAGACACCAGCCATGGCCATAGATTGTTTATAAAGATGGACGACATGGCAGATACCCAAAAGCGAAGCCAAAACATCTCGATTGCCCCCGGTGGCGGGGGGAAATAAAGGTCATAAATGGGATGGAAATTGGGAACGTTGTTCAATTTGCAACAAAGCTATAAACTCCAGTCTAATATTAGATAAGCACAAATGCTAAAAGCAAATTCAAACTAGTAGTCCGAGCCTGCCGAGGGAAAATAATGATGTATTCAAACTGATAGGGCTTGAAGAGGACATGACTGGCCAACGTTCAAAGCCTAGGGGCCCCAGACTGCTCACTGTGACTGTGTCTCAGAACTCCCCAGGGGTCCCCTGCCACCTCCAGCCCTCATCAAAGCCAAGGAGACAGACCGAGACTGAAAACCGCCAGCCTGACATTGCGTGTGTGTGTGTGTGTGTGTGTGTGTGTGTGTGTGTGTGTCTGCATGCTCGTGATACTGCTTGGGCAAAAGGATAAGACACTTTCTTTAAAAACAGAACACTGTGACGTGCGTCATTTGTTAGAATTTTCCAGTGTTTAGTTTTTCTTTTTAAAGTGAGGTTATACAATAATGTGTCTATATTTTGGGCTTCTGACTGATTCTCAGATTTGAATAAGCGGTTTGGAAAGGTTTCTGTTCTCTGTTATTACTGACCAATCTCAAATAGTGACTTTGAGCACAGAAACAAACACGGCTGTTTCCTTGGCTGGCGCAAGGTGTTGGCAGATTGCCAGTTTCATCAGGCAAAAGGCAACTTGTTGCCCTTCTGCCCCTGTTTGGTCATTTCATGGCTCCAAAGTAGTGCGGAGTACTTTACACAAACACAAGCAGTCTGTGCATTAAGTGTTGAACACCTATTCAATGTCACATAAACCTCTTCTGTATCACTATCCCATAAAAGAATCCTATCCCATAACTCATTATGTTGTCGTTTGCCCAATTCCATACATTTCAAGAGTTATAGGTAACCTCTAAGAATCTACATATTGCCAAAGTTGACATTTCCACAATACGCCCGTTTCAAAACGTACAACCTTTGCAACAGAGCAGGAGATATAAGGCTTGTAATTCATCTTCAACTTATAGTTTCCATAAAGTACAGCTGATAAAAGACTGTGCTGCACTGCACCAAGGTTAAGCTCTCATCCTTGGAAATAAAGTGTTTTGATTGGTTGAGAAAGCTTTCCCACTTGAAAGATAATAAACCCCTTTATGTTTCTTTTTACATTACTATTTGTCTCATATTTAAATGTTATTTTAGACATTTCTCTCTGATAGGTATAATCTATTCCAAAAGATGTGTTTCTGCCTCCTGCAGAGGGAAACTACTATTAGCCGACGAGGGTGTGGGTTTGTGCTTCGGAAAGCAAAACGTCCCAGGAGGTTGGGATCGGTCTTGAGCAACAAGCATGACAACGTGGAGGAGAAAACGACAACCAGAGACAATAAAAATGAACATTAGACAGTTTCATGGAAATTTGTGTTGAGATAGCCTCTATCAGTATTTACTATCAATTGCACTATACAGGAAAATAATACTTTCATTACTGTATGCAGTGTAGTGTGAATAATCTCTCTTTTTTGCAGCATGATGATGATGGCAATATTATACCTTGAAATCGAGACCTAAATGGAGAGGAAAAGAGAGGGATTGACGAGAGAGGCTCTGAACAGCTGACAGCTGACAGAAAACGGAGGTTGTCTAGTTGTGTCTGGTTTGAGTCTTAACCATTTATCCAAACATCAATTTCACCTCGCAGTCTGACAGACAGCTCACCTGGCTCAGCTAACCCCTGTACAGCATTCACATCAGAGTGTGTTTTTAAAAATGTGTTTGTGTATGTGCTACACGTGAGAGTCTTAAAGGGACAGTACACCACAAAATCAAAATGACATTTTATTCCTCTTACCTGTTTGAGTTGCAGAGTGTTGGAGATATTGGGCGTAAAGATGTCTGCCTTCTCTCCAATATAATGACTCGATGGCACTCTGGCTTGTGGTGCTCGGCTTGTGGTGTGATGCATTTGATCATGAGGATACTCAGGATAATCTACCGACCTTGCTGAGAGCAGTTTAATGTAGGGACTACTCTCTTTCTACGGCCTCACTGTGTGCACCCACACACATACACCCAGCACTACCTGTGACACCAGCTTTCTTGAACAAATATACACAAAATGGAAACAAAAGACATTTTACTACCTATGTTTCATTTATTTGAGGTATCTTTACTGTAGCGGTAAAAAATACTAATACAAAGATGGGAGTAATTTCACACATTGTGCAACTTGCAAAGACTCCTCCACAAAGCCATTTCAGAGATTGAATGGAAGCTACATTTGCTCCAGGTGAAGCGATGTAATGCATTATTCACCAAAAAGAAGTCATTCAAAGTTGTTACTTGTTCCTTCACTTCCTACTATCGGATATGGGAGGAAGGCGATGAGGGGGGAAGTAGAGGTGTGAGTTTGGGATGTGAAGTGAGGAAGCTATTCTCTGAAACATGACAGCCCTGAAGGTTTGACGCAGCGAGATGTGCTCCAGAGAGATGGAACGACTACCCACAAAGACAGCGGTGTCATGGGGATAGAAATATGCAGTCAATAGAGGTTTATTATTAGGACAGATATCCACAGGTATACACAAACACACACACACACACACACACACACACACACACACACACACACACACACACACACACAGAGACACATGCTTTACATACACACACATGCTACACATGCTACACATGCTACACACACATACACATGCACACACACACACACACACACTTTACATACACACACATGCTACACACGCTACACACACGCACACACACCACACACACACACACACTTTACATACACACACATGCTACACACACATACACACGCACACACACACACACAGAGACACATGCTTTACATACACACACATGCTACACATGCTACACACACACGCACACACACACACACACAGAGACACATGCTTTACATACACACACACATGCTACACATGCTACACACACACACACGCACACACACACACTTTACATACACACACATGCTACACATGCTACACACACACACACGCACACACACACAGAGACACATGCTTTGCATACACACACATGCTACACACACACACACACATGCTACACACACATACACACGCACACACACACACACTTTACATACATACACATGCTACACACACGCACACACACACGCACACACACACACACGCACACACACACACACACACACACACTTTACATACACACACATGTTACACATGCTACACACACACGCACACACACACACACACAGAGACACATGCTTTATATACACACACATGCTACACACACACACACGCACACACACACACACACACACAGAGACACATGCTTTACATACACACACATGCTACACACACACACACGCACACACACACAGAGACACATGCTTTGCATACACACACATGCTACACACACACACGCACACACACACACACACACACACAAACACACACACTGTGTGCTCGATTTAAAGGCCCTGAAAACTAATTTTCTCAAAAAGCTTTTATTATAAGCAATGTGTTCCTACTTTATTATCTGCTCATGTTAGAACACCGCTTTTCGCATTTGTGTTTTATTAAAGCTTTTTGTATTTGTTTCAAGACGGATTATTTTTCCCGGCCGAGTGCTCTTAAATATCTTAAAACGTGTCTGGAGGGAAACTTGTGATTTAAAGACAGTCAAAGAATCATGAACTCATCATGAAGTGAAAGTCACCAAGTGGACATGTTTAAAAAACTACTCATAGTTTGGAATGTATCTTCCAGATTTCACCATTTGGAAGAAGGTATAATCTGTGACGCTGGATTCTTACAAGATAAGATTTTAGTGAAGATATGATACTGAGACAAAAGAGCAAAAACTCCATAAGCTGACACAGAACATGAAACCTGTGTTTGTGGAAACAAAGCCAGTGCCCCGGGGGATTTTCCAGAGATATTGGTTCTTTGTTTGGTTCATAAACGTTGTAATTACAATGAAATTAAGCTTATTGGCCGTAAAAGCTCAAACAAACAACTTGGCAGATTGAATTACCAAATCTGCAGTTCATTGACAACAGAGCAGCTCCAGGTTTTGTTGCACATCACAAATTGCTTCAATGTCTGTGTTTTGTAACTCGGAGAAATCCACTTCTTGTTTCTCACCAATGCTTTAATGTACTTCCTCTATTTCTCTTCTTACAGTTGCATTATTCACTGAAACACATGTTCACACACACACACGTAACTGAAAACCCACTAGAGATTTAAAAGCACTGCCTTGAAAGACTGTGGGAGTCAATTATACCACTGTGATCTGGGCCATAGATTACACTTTATTAATATAAGTATCTAATTACTGCCTTGCATCCTTCATGCCTCTTCTGCACTCCTTAATCATTATCGCCCACTGGCCTTGAATCCCAGATAGTACGCAGACTTGTGTTGCGACTATGTGTTCTCTTTATATGGCTACAGCGTAGCGCATACGCAGGTTTCTGTGTTCAGCGCGACAAGCTGCATTTTAATGCTATCTCCTCTCCGACATGTTTCCAGTAACCTGCAGCCCCACTTTGCCCCGTGCACCAGCTGTGCAAGTCACTAATAGAGGGCAGACACACTGAGCTAAGGGCCGGTGTGGGGCTGAGCAGCAGGGGGAGGAGGGAGAGGCAGAATACAAACATGCAGAGAAAAGCTTTACAAAGAGCTGTTGCACATTAAGTGGGATTTATGTGAGACTCTAATTAAGCTGTGTGTGGGTGTGTGTGTGTGTGTGACAGAGAAACCACAAACGATGGAAAAGGGAGGGACAGATGGAGAGACAGGACGACTGGTAGCACTAACCTGATGTTCAGACGGCGCAGCATGGGATCAGCAGCCGTGCCCAGCACCCAGGTGGTGAAGCCGACCAGCAGCAGAGTGGTGGAGAAGATGGTGCGCCCCACTTCTGTGGATGTGTCTCTTCTAACAAGGCTAAACGCTACAGCCCCCCTGAAACCTGAGAGCAGAGACAACATTTCTGAGGAAAACAGCTGTATTACTGCCATCCGTCAAGACAGCTAGCTGCCGAGTTAACCAGTTAATGACACTTTCCATGGGTAATAGAGTACCAGCTGATCACCAGCCCCCAAAACAAACTTCTGGATTGCGGTACAGTGGTGACATAATACTTAAAGCCAAAACAATTCCCAAAGCAAATCCTTTACTGCCACGAGAAACGGGTGGGGGAGGTGGTGGTGCTGGGGGAGTTTTGAAAATAGCAAGACAAGGGCTTTTTTTTTTTTTTTTTACAAAGAAACCTTCTTATGTAAGAGGTAAAGTGGGTCAGGCCAGCAGAGAGAAATCCTGCTGCTGCTGTACCCCACACTTCACATCGAATATTCCTTTTTTTCTGCATCATCAAACCATTGAGAGCTTCAAACACTCGACACTTAAGTGAGGCGATGCCTTATTTAGTCTTCTCCAAAATACACATGCAAAAATAGAAAAAGCTTTTTTAAATCTAAGAATCTGACGCTATCAATTAATGCTAAAAATGCCTTTTGTACTGAGTTATTATTGCCTGACGATGCCCCCTTCATTGCCTCCACCTTCAGTACCTGACTTTATGCCAACACACACACACACACCAACTCACAACTCTTCCACAGTGGTACACAATCCTTCATTAGCCTCACTAATGCCATAAGCTGCAGGCGGTGAAGAGAATTAAATAATGAAAGAGTTTCATGGAAGTTTCTTTCAGTAGTAATATCACCAACCCAAATATCATCGTAGGAGACAGACATGTGGTCAGGCAGAATCTTTCAACAGGGTCCAAAAAAAGCTAAATGTTGCTCTGAAGATCAATAAGTATAATCAAGAAGTGTACCTGCAAACATCATGAAGTGCTGGAAGGTGCGCGGTATCTTGGTTGTGCGTCCCAGGTTGAGGAGGAATGACAGGGGGTAGATGCTACAGGCTCTTGATATAAAGATGGAGAGCTGTTCGTAATGTGCGCCGATTAAGGAGAATACTTACTGAGACACACACACATACACACACACAGGTTGAAGTACACTTCAACACGTTGCCATGGGAATTTGGGTATATTTCAATGAAAATGACAATTTCTTATTATCACATCAACCCTAGAGACATCTTTTTGTCAGAAATGTACCGTAGTTAATCCTTCTGTTTGACAGTCAATGCCACACTAAAAGTACTAATTCTATGAGACCAGGCTGTAAAAGTACATCTATGAATATCCACATATATGCACGAGCACACACACGTACAAAAATTATCTTGGAATATTTGCCGTTTAGAATGCAAACACAGCAGTGTGGTACCATGACGAGGCATGAAGCCAATCAGGCCCTGCCAGCTGTCTCTGCCCTTCACACACACACACGCACACACACACACACACACACACACACACACACTTTGATGCTTCACATAGGATGGGACTGAATGTTAAGTGTCCTGGGCAGGAGGATATCTGTGCAATTATCAGGGACATGGCGGCCGTCCTGGATACACTTAACATCTTTTGTCATACTTTTCGAAGAAGTTACTGCATCCCCATAAAACCTCCTGTAGGTTCTAGTTAGTGGTACCCGGGTCGAGGCTATAAACTGGAGGAGGTCGGGCTGGAGAGGAAGCTTCAGGGTAAGCTTTTTTTTTTTTAGACTCCCGCTTTAGCGTCATGGGGAGAAGTGCTTCTAGCTTTTCGACAGTACCGTAAGTCCAAATATGATGCCTGGAATAATAAGGGACCAATATTTTTGGCAGGGGACTTTATTATGACAGGGCTATTACTAAAACAAGCTCCCTCGCACCCTGCAGTCAACATTAGATCTCATGCACCCTATGGATTTTGAAAAGCAATATCCTGCTCCCAAAAGCAGTAATTTCTCTATATCAAAGGCCTCTCAGCTATTTGAATGGTGGTAATTAAGCACTTTCATCTCAGTCTCATAAAGCCCCATCTCCATTGTCACTGGCAAAGGCTGAAAGCTACGGCGATGAAAATCTACTGCGTGACCAAAGGGCGATTAACAGGGTTGAATCACTGGGGTTATTTCATTTTTATAGACACTTTTAGCACTGTACCAGTGGACTTTGACCTCCATTTGCTCCTGTGTGTACATCCGGGTCAGCTTCCAGTAGGTGTAGTTATTCAGACCTCGTTGACTCGTTGAAGCTTTGGTTATGGAAGCACAATTGAGGACAAATCTAAACAGGCTCAAAGCTTAAGTCAAACACTTTGTCCCAGGCTGGCAGCCCTTCGCACTGAACATAAGAGCATTGGTAAAAGAATCTGCTCAGTCGACTTTCTCCGTCTCCTTTGACCCTATGGTGGAAGATAGATTGTTATAATAATTGCCGGCCATCTGGGCACTGGACTGTGACAGAACAGCCCCTTGGAGTGCGGCCACGAGAGTCCCTCCTCGGGCATACGCTATAGTCATGCCAGCTCTCAGACAAGGACAATTGTAGCCAGCAGTCCATTACTACCCGTCCGTTACCTTCAGGAAGTAAAAGCCAACAGACGCAACAGCTGTGAATATAAAACATCTGTTACGATAGCGTAACTTCAACATGTAATGAAAATCAATGAGGGTCTGGTGGTTTTTTGATCACATAAAGTGTAATGTGGCTGCATTGTATTCTGGTCTGCAGAGATTCCAGTCAAAGGAGAAACTAAAGAACTGATCTCCTGTGGTGGATGGTTTTTGAGTTTATGTGCAAAATATTAAGGATAAGAAGTTCTTGCTCTTTGATTCTGAGCAGTTTCCTGTTGATGCTTCAGATAGCTGTGCATGTTTCTTCAAAGTAAAATGTTGGAATCTTTTTTCTTAAAACAATTAATTGATCATCAAACATCTTGTTAAATGCATTTGTCTTTTTCTACCAGTAGATGAAATGAGATAAATACACCAGCGAACAATACATTGCATTTCTGAGCAACAAAAGCAAATACATTCTTCCTTTAATTTGAATACCATACAGAACAGCAGACCTCTTTCTCTTAGTAAGTAATAATATTTAATCTTCAACCTCAACAGGGATACGGTGCTTAATCCACTACAAATTAAAGTACTGTAAGCCTATTTCAAACAGGCAAACATCTTTATTCCACTGAGCTTTGCTAGAGTACGGAAACAAGCAGCAGTAATAATTAAAGACCTATTTAGATTTATGTTAGGCGTTCCTCAGAGCAAACGCTGCACTGCAGCATCTCAATCTGCAGAGATGGGGATCATGGGAGACCCACTGAATGGCATTTGCAGAGCTCACCGGATCAAACCTGTACAATTTAAGTGCTGAGGTTTTTGTTTTTTTTAAGGACTGGGGGAAATTACTGCACTGCACTGCAGCAAGAGAGGCAAGACAGAAAACAGGGAAACCACCCTGGTCAAACAAGTGGCAGATGATTGTGCAGATGATCGTGCAGAATGTGAAAGAGACAAGTCAAAACGGAACATAGCGGCGTTTCTGGGGTCTGAGTGGGACCCGAAAGGCTGCGCGGCACTGAGCTCCATCATGGAACAGAAAAAGGATACAAATGCCCCGGTAATGAAGAGAGCTTTGAAGACATGGTGAGGAAACATCAACAATACATAGCCCATGTAGCTGAAGATGAAAATCTCCCCCAGGAAGTTCAAGACTTCAAAGAGCTGCAAATTATAAAAAGGATTGAGAGGATCATGAGAGAGAAGGTCATCCGAGATGGGGAGGGGTTCAGGGTGTGTGTGTGTGTGTGTGTGTGTGTGTTTGGTGAAAGCGAACGACTCGGATCATATCTGAAATGGGTAAACAGGCTTAGATTTGCACAAACACGACAAATCCAGTGTTGATGTTGTCCTCTGATCCTTTGGCGGTAGCAACTGCAAACATCTACAGCTTGAGGCCGTAATGGGATTGCATGAAGCACCAGACATGTTTTTGTCACCATCCTCTTGTTATAGAGTGTTTATTAAGAATAGCTGTCTGGACTTACAAATGCAGCTCCTTTCTTATGATACTTCCTGATAGAGGAACATCACAACTCGGCTCTACAGTTCCTGTAAAGATCCAGGCCTTTCTGCATAATAAATCAAACATTAATTAAGGTCATTATGTCGTATCTGGATTCAATTAGAGTAGAAGTTATGATTTCATTAATGATTCAGGCTTTTATTTTCTGTTTTCTTTTTTACCAGTTAAACCAGCATTGCCGTAAAGCTTTGGTCAAAAGCTATCTAATTGAATAAATGTATCTTTTCCCTTGAGAGTGTCTCATCACAAGGACAAGAGATGCCATAGAGGAGAAACATTTCTCCTACAGTGTCTGCCCACTAAAATCACTTTGTCTTGTCCTTTGAGCTGCAGCTGCATGTATAAATCATAAAAATGTAGATGAAGGCATTCTGCCCAGTAAACATACTGCACCATACACATGCATTGACTACATGTGCTGCATAGTATTTTCTGTGATAAACAGTGAGCTCCACTGTGGCACCGATAATGAATCATAAATGCATACGAGTATAGGTGTGTACTTCTGATTAATTTGCTCCACTGTGAAGCTTGCCGCTACAGTTTGACAGTGTGTTAGCCTCCATCTGTGCTGAGCCTTTTCACACAGACACCCACTGGACAGCCAGAGCACTAATGGCAATTAATGATTGCTTTTGCATACACGCAAGACACAAACATTGGCATCGAAAGCCATAAATGTGAACTGAAAAAATGCTATTTGAAAACAAAAAGTGGAATAGGCCTCAAGAGTTATCCCAAAACCCACCTGCTTGGTCCTGCACCTTCCCTCGGAGGATAAATTGTGAATCGTGTACCTTGCCTGGCTCAAGCCACAAAACAGCACCGCCACGATACCTGAACGAGAGAGAAACATTTCAGGTGAAATGAATGAAAATTCAGAAAGGGAAATAACCAAAATCAAGTATTCAACATCCACGACATCTGTTGGTGGTAAATCAAAACTTTCTCGGGGTGAAGTGATGAAGGAGTGTTCTGAAAACAGAAGGGAGTTAAACACTATGCTGTATCTAATTAGTGCAAAGTACGCTGATACTTGTACATGCCATGTAATCAGGTTGTGTGTGTGTGTGTGTGTGTTCGTGTGCTGGTTAACACCTTGGGGCCTCTCATGTTGAGAATATGCTGTAGGAGGTTCTCCCATCATAGGAATGATTTGTGAAGAGAGTCTGTGTGTGTGTGTGTGTGTGTGATTCAACCCGGCATTTTATTCAGTCAAGGCAACTGACATGAGATAAGCTGACTTGTAGTTTAATTAAAAAAACATGACTTTCAAATTAAACCTGGGAATGATGAATAACAGAATAGCAGAATAATGCATGTAAGCATTCACCTGGAATCCAATTGAATCTTCACGCTACTTCTGCATTTGAGTATAATGTATGTGACACCAGACCAGGACCCAACCCTGTAACCACCCATTGTCCTGGTTCCAGTGAAGTCCAGCTGTATAAACAGTTTAATCAAAATGTGCTGTCAAACCCAATCCAAGCATCCTCATGTTTCTGGCCTAAGACGTAACTCGCATTTCTACTCCAGAGACATGAAGCTCTGGGAATGATAAAAGCAAAAGAATAACATCACCGCTGTAGATCGTGCCAGATACGGAGGAGCAGAAATTAACAAAAGGCAAACAAATGACAAGCAGAAGTACAGAGGCGAAAGAAAGGCAGCTCTACGGAGAGTGGAAAGAGAGTGGAGGGAGTGATTAGGGCCCCTGTCGGTAAAGAGGAGGCTGGCTGGAGCAGAGAGCTGGAATTTGAAACGCATAGCATAAAAGATGGGTTGCTGCCTTCACAGGACGCATGCTTTGTTGCAGAAATTCAATTTCACAATTTAGCTCCCTCTGCTTTGAGACAGAATCACAGAAGATGGAAAAATGTGAAATTACTGTGATGGGGAGCAATAGTTAGAGGACGGAGCTGGCAGTAATACATACGGCGTCAGACAAAAGATAGCACCCGTGGTTCAGGCTGCTAAGTGAGGATGCAGACCTGTACCTGCATTGTGTGAGCTCCAGTAGTCATTGTTCAGTGTCCTTTCCAACACTGTTCAACAAAGTCTAATGGAGCATGCCAGCATGGCTGGATCTCATTCTGGTTCCATTTGGTCTAGGGCGTCAACATCCTCCTTAGTTTACATAACACTGACAGAGGTAACACATCATCCGCCGTCCACATAAAGACTCTTCCAGTCTTGGCAACAGATGAGATGCATCCCATAATGAGCAGTTGTGAGGGACATAAGATTAATGATAGCAGGGCTCCCTGCGAGGCTGAGTGTCATTAGGCACACCCTCACTAAACTCCAGCAATTAACAGAGACAGAAAGAGCCTTGATTACCAAAGGACACCAGGGAGGACTCCCATCGCTCACCGGGTCGCTCTGTATGAGGTGCCGCTTCACCCCAAATAGATCGTTTAAGGCCCCTAAACAGAGGAGCGCTCCACAGATTAGGTTTGTAGAGTGCAATTTGTACCAAGAACATAGAGGATTGAACAGGACACATTTTTAGATTACTGTGACAAAACATCAGCATCAGAATTGGTTTTATAACACTGCAGGTTTGAAGCCAACACTAAGTATTAGCCTTAGTATGTCAGTGATACTACAGCAACAGTTCTGCACTAAAGATACCAAAGTCTCTACATCAGAGAACAACTGCCCTTGGTTTGGCTGAGGTGTGCCTCCCACACTGGCCAGCATTCAGAGTGTACTTTATAGACATAGTGCATCTGGGTCCAACAGACAAAGGTTACGCTATTTCATTAAAACCATCTTCTCCTCCCCCACAGGCCACAGGGAGTACAACATCATCTGAATGAGTGGAATCCCTGTGACACAATCAGGGCAGGAAAAACAGCAACACTAATGCGTTCATGTGTACACAACCTCACATTTTAAGGACTACACTAAGACTGCTTTGGTGAAGCTCTAGACATAATTCCAGGCTGAGCCATGTAATTCTTGTTTTCCAAACACAAGCTACCAAAGATTTCAGGGAAAGAAAATAACAATGTCATAGAAATGCAGCCTCGCCTCGGGTGATGGACAAAGAAAACAAAAGCAAGGTCGTGTTGTATCTATTTTTACATGAACTGAACACATCTCGACTTTCCAGGAAATCTGTGCAAACAAGAATGCCGCCTATCTGGGAGGTCATTTCCAAACTAAAAGGTACAAACATGCTCAGACAGAGGAGGGCGGACACCCGTTTAAAGTTAGTTATGAGGGTTGGATTGGTACCCTGTAGAGAGGAGAGAGTTTAATACTTTCTCATCTGTGCGTTATTGACTCGCTACAACGGCAAGGACTCTAAGAGGGTATGCTATGTGTGTATGTGAGGGGAAAGGCAATACTCTAATGGTGGGGTGGGTTTTCATCTGTTCTTGAGCAGGGAATTGTAAAGACGGTCGTGTCTGGACAGCGGACAATGTGCACACATCATTCCCAGGTTTGTGGAGTGCCGATGGCCACAGAGACGCGTTGGAGCAACAGAGCTTGCCAATAGAACAGCTGTTTGTGCCACTGATACTGTGGAGGAGTGAGCGAGTCAGTGCATGCAGTAGAGAAGGGACGCCTGAGGGGGAAAGGGCAGCAGTTCACTAACAGGATTTGCAGTCTATCTGATCTCCACACTACTAACAGCACTGACATGGCCACACAGACACACACACACACAACATATGAGTCATACAGTGCTCACCTGAAAGTCCACTGGCTTTCGCTGCGAGGAAGCTGCTCCAGGACAGCAGGAAGAAGACGGATGTTTCCAGCAGTGGATTCTCACGGAGCCGAGTGAATTTGGTGAGGTGGGAAGAGAGTTAAAGATATACAAGAAGATTATCGTACGGTGCCTAACACTTTACGTCAGGCAAATACACGGTTGGAACATATTCAGATGGGTAAAAATGGGTAAAGATCTAAGACGAAAACACGGACAACACCCAGACAGGA
>NC_041374.1:3327543-3392543 GCF_900634415.1 Cottoperca gobio | reverse complement strand
TGAGGGCAGAGAACAATCCTAAAACGGCGTACTCACTGTGTCAAGACGATGGCCCCGGCATCATTCAGGACACTCTCGCCAAACAGCAGGGTGTGCAGATCCAGGTCCACGCGCAGCTCTGACAACAGGCCAAGGACTGCAACTAAAGAAACCAAAACAAGAGTTACAGCAATTGAAGACGGCAGAAAGCGTAATAACTCCTCTGCTAATCACAAAGCAGAGTATCACCTCTTCTGCTACAAACAAGAGAAGCCGGGGGATTTAATGTTATAGAGACACAAAGATGTCAGCGCACTGACAGCCCTGGAAAGAGGATTCTGACACTTGGAACATCCAGAGTAACTAAACTAAACCAAGCAAAGAATTGTTCAGCCCAAGCTGAAGAAAATACACAAAGCCTTGGAAAGGACAATATGTACGTCTGCAAAAAAGAACAGCTGATCATTGTCCTTTTTTCAGTGACTCATTACGAATAATTTACATATTTGAAACAGCAAACTCAAGATATCCGATATGATGTGTTGGTAGTTACCGGCTGTTACAATCTCCTTATTGTTAGCACTGCAGGTTTTCCGTGTTTGTCGAACATGAATATACATGGGGGGTGTGTTTATTAGCAGAGAGCATTGCTGCAGTGTTCACTATAGAGGGAGATAACAACAAGGTTTCTGGGAATGTTGAGAGGGTGCTGGTGGGAGAAGGGAGAGATTAGAGCTGAAATGCTGCAGCTGATTAAAACATCAGAAAAGGAGCAAATTACAGTCTAATGTAGGGGAACTACAGACCAAGAGCTTTAAATAATGCAACATTCACTCACTGCTCAGCAACACAAAGAATTCCTCCCCACATTATTCAGTTTCTCACACAGGTGCCTCTTGCATAATGACGTAAAGTGGACATGGACGTTTACACACACACACACACACACACACACACACACACACACACACAGCAGCTGCAGTTGAGAGTGCATTTGTATCACGTATGATCGAGTGGAACGCAACACATAACTGCGCTGTTCACGGTTTACAGCAAAGCTACCAGAGCAGAGACACAGTGAAAACATGCAATGGGAAAGAATGTAGAATTATAACCTGTAAAAACATTTTAAAGAACTAAATCATTCTAACCACGGCTATTCATGACTATCAACTATAATAACAAACACATGTCACGCCATGAGAACGCTCTGATCACTGCTGTTTAGTGTTTCTGTTCATGAAAGCCAAAGTACGACAGGATTCAGCCTAGTTTAGGAATTTGAAAGCTGAGAACAATAGATGTCTAGTAATAGGTCAAAGGCAGTTGGGCTTTCCGTGAGTCGTATCCATTTCACTAGCACTCGTGACAGCGAGGGACCCCCCCAGGATTTACTGTAACCTCTGTAGATGATTCAGCTCTTAAGTGATGTCCAGGTGTAAATCATCTACAGAGGTTCAATGCTCACAACCAATCGGTAAAGCTGATGAAACCTCTTACGTAAGTGGCAAAAGATTGGATCGCTATAAAACATAAAGTTGATTTAAAACCAAGCCAGGAAGCTTTAGGGCAACGATTTCCCTCGATAAAAAAATTAAATAGCTATGGATATTCCATTTCTGCTATTATATCGGCCTAAATACTACACACTGGCCCTTAAAGATGGAATCCAAATGTGTGGTCAAAATTACAAACAACTTATTAGTCACTTATTTATACAGCTGCATCTCTCAACACACGGCAGCTGCTTAGAGGAATATGAGCTGAACTCCACGGTGAGCTCACCAACAGTAAACAGTAAACATGAAGCGGAAAATGCAGAGCATATGAATGAGTGCACTGCACACACACACACACACACACACACACACACACACACACAACTTGCTCGGCACCCCAGGATGGCTCAGTGTTGACACTGAGTGACAAGCAGAATACTGACATTGACGAAGCGGTGACGTGGCTGTCAGCTCAGCACTCCGTAACACAGCAAGTATCTCCTACTGCAAGACATTGGCTGTAGCATTGTTGCCTCTATGTTGTGCGTGTGTGTGTGTGTGTGTGTACATGTGTGTGTGTGTGTGTGTGCCTCTGTGTTGTCTTTCTCCATATCTGGCATTGTTTTTTTTGTTATATGATCATTTTGTTTTGTTCTGTTTGAAACTTTCTGTGCTTAGTTTCTGATGTGGCAGTTCCAAAAAGGATTCGTCACACACACACACACACACACACACACACACACACACACACACACACACACACACACACACACACACACACACACACACACACACACACACACACACACACACACTATCATATTAAAAACTACTTCCAGTAGATTAATATTCCACCTGTTGAGACCAAGACGCAAAAATAATTCCAAAACAAAAGTTTCAGGGAAATCTGTGACATGATTAATGACTGTGCTCCGACTGCAGCGTTCGGCCCTGTAGCGAACACCAGGCCAGTGAGGGCATCACAGCCAGCATACGACCAGACTGATAATAAGAGCAGTGGCAATGGCAAGAGAGCAGCTTCAGGAAATGTTTTGACATATCTGGCTCTTTGGTCTTTGACAGGTTTAAAGCTCTTCCTGGTTGGGGAACGTCCTTTATGTGGAGAGGGTGAGGTAGGCCCTGGAGTCAGGAGCGTTCCGTCTCCCTGGCTGATGATAGCGTGTCGTGCACTACTCGCACTGCAAGATGGGAAAAAAATAAATAAAAATAAAGCCCAACCCGCACACGCACGCGGGATGGCTGTGTTGTCATGGCAACCCCGTCCCACAGCTGTCAAGTGTTCATCAGTTTCCACAGCAACACCATAAGGTGGAGAGAGGAGACAATTATTTCAGACATAATACAGTGGAAAGGGTCTAATGGAAGCATTATCAGGTCAAATTACCCTGCTGCAAAGGTTTAGCAGAGGCAAAGCTCGTGGCCATCTCAGTCAGAGAGCAGGGGATCTGCTTGCTGATTTGACCAAATTAAACAGATATATTACTGCGAGTCTTCAACTGGGAATTACTGTAATCTCCCCAAAAGGTGCTCATCTTTTGAGGCATTGACAAGTACACAAACAGGTCGCGAGCCTTCCTCACAGTTTGGAAAAGTAAAGCAGCAGTTTATAATTAGTGGTTTTCCAGTTGGGGGAACTTTGGCACATCAAGTACTTACTTAATCTGTGACTATTGAGATTTTGTGGCACTTAAGAGTTCCTCACATGTGCTTGTATACACCTACGTAAAACTATATGTTTCACATATTTACTTTAAATCTTGGTAGTTGCAGCTGACATGTGGCCTGGGACTGCAGAGGTAAACAAGTCATTTGCAGCTCTGACATACCACCCATACGAAAGGCCTTTCCTTTGAGGAGTTAAATTAGGGTTTTCACCGACCTTTTGTAACCACCCCCGAGGCGAGAGGATGAAGCACAGCGGGCGGTGCACTTTGTGACCTGAACCATGTGTCTTATTCTGAGAAGAACACGTATCATTGCTGCAGAGCTTTGGGGGCTTACATAAAACCAAACGCTTTAAAAATCAATAGATGCACTCTGACAGTAACAAATAAGTACACGCTGGGAACATTTGTGCACCAAAATAATTACAAATAAATATCATTTTATAAATATTGTAAAGATATTATCCTTAGCATCAGCCTTAAGAAGCCCGACACGTGTAATCTGTAATTGTAAACTCCTCAGGTCTTTGAAATCTCCAGATCTTCCTGGAGGACGTGACTTTAGGCCTGCTGTCGCTTGCTATCTGCTGCGCTCAGAGGACTGTTCATATGTTCATTATGGCTGCACTGAGAACCTGGCCTATCAAACATCTCTGTTATATTCCATAGTGTAGTGCAAGCAAAGTGGCTTCAATCCCACCCAAAGCCCGGCTGCCAGCCTGCGATGAATTTCGCAGTGTTCTCAAGATCTCCATCATTTCAGTTAGTACGTGACATAGTTGCACTTACACAATGAGTCATCGACACCACCAGAGAGCTGTCACACAAGGGTTATGACTGTGAGAGTGAGTTTGTGCCTATATCTGGAGTGTTTTGTTACTGTGGCTCTGTGAATGCCAATATGCAAGTGTGAGAAGTGGACGGGGACATTTTAATTGCCCCCTTTCAGAAAATCAGAAAGTCGGCGCTATATTTAGACGGTGCAATAGGTGAAAGCTGAGGGGTTTTGGCGTTTGGGCCGTCAATGCATTGCGGTTGCGGTTGTAATCAAAGTGAGGAAGGCGCCAGGGGTCGGCAGGGGATAAGCACAGCGTGGCATGGGAAAACAGCGTCAGCCAGAGCGACAGCTGCATCATAATCTACAGCTCCTCTTTTACACTCACCCAGATCAAGCACTTATTGGTATAAATTATTCATTGCCAAATGAGGACATTAAAATCACCACTGTCGCAACGTCGCAGGATGCCTAATGACATCCCCCTTGACTGCTCTTGAAGAACACAGATTATATTCTGCTTCTATTTAGGAAAAAGGTGCACCGATTCCAAAGCAGTTAAATCGACTGAGAGGGAATTGTGACTTTGTTCATACATTTATGCTTGGCTATTCATCTCTGTTGTATGTCACTGTGCAAAGGGATGTAGACAAAGACGGTTATACATAAAGCCAGAAGGAAGTTTCACTAAGGGTTCAACTTTAGAGTTTCACGTGTAAAGAGACACACAATGTTAAATCTGACTTTTTATGTGGAAAGCCTTCAACCCCACTTACACTTGACAATAACACGTGTGCATCAGGAGAAGCCAAGTCTAAACATGTCATCTTACATGTGAACTCATCATGTTGTCTGATACTGCAGAGAACTGCCACAGTCTGCAGTACCAAGTCAAAACTGCATGAAAGAGAAATCTATAGTTGCTTGAACAGTCTTAACATGTTCTTTGATATTTCTTTGACGTGGCATTTCTTTTTTAATTTATTCATTAATGTGTTTACCTAAGGCAAATCCCTGTGATGTGTCTGTTAAATATTCACTGTAAGCAAGTGTCAAAAACTATTTTTGCCTTTTTTGCTTGTGTTGTAAAGCAAAGTGTGAGTAGAAGAGGTGCATATCTGTCTAAAATAGGTGCATATCTGTCTAAAATAGGTGCATATCTGTATAAAATAGGTGTATATCTGTATAAAATAGGTGCATATCTGTATAAAATAGGTGTATATCTGTATAAAATAGATGCATATCTGTATAAAATAGGTGCATATCTGTATAAAATAGGTGTATATCTGTATAAAATAGGTGCATATCTGTCTAAAATAGGTGCATATCTGTATAAAATAGGTGCATATCTGTATAAAATAGGTGTATATCCGTCTAAAATAGGTGCATATCTGTATAAAATAGGTGTATATCTGTCTAAAATAGGTGCATATCTGTATAAAATAGGTGCATATCTGTATAAAATAGGTGCATATCTGTATAAAATAGGTGCACAGCTCTATAAAATAGGTGCACATCTGTATAAAATAGGTGCACATCTGTATAAAATAGGTGCACATCTGTATAAAATAGGTGCACATCTGTATAAAATAGGTGCACATCTATAAAATAGGTGCACATCTCTATAAAATAGGTGTATATCTGTATAAAAGCAGCAGTGTTTTAAAAAAATCAATGTTGCCACTAGAAGTAATGAGAGTTACTGTCAGAGTTACTTCACAAGGCCAGCTACCTGGGTCGGTAGCAGACACCATGGCACCAAACAGGAGGCAATCAGTGAGGAAGAAGTCTCCGTCGGCTGCTCGGCCCAGCAGCACCATCAGTCTGGTGAAGCCGTAGACGCAGGCCCTGGGATTGAGGATAAACAGACAGAAGGGCACACGGTAAGGTCATTGGGGAGCACCAGCCAGAGCAGGCCTATCCGTCATCCCTCTAACCGCAGCAGGGCTTCCCCCAGAGTAATGTGGGTAATGGGGCCAGATGCTACCAGCAGGTGAGTTGACCCGTTTCCAGGCAGCGGCTGCTTAGCGCAGGTGGATACACAAAGCTGTGACTACGCTAAAATTGAACCATGTTTACCACTATACAGTATGTGTGTTTACCAGCATACAGCACGTGTGTGTATGGATCTACATGGCATTGCCTTCCAATCATACACCCATCTGCATAATACACACACACGACAAATACTCCTGTTAAACACCTTATCTCAGCACCGACCCGTCTTCTTCCCGGGATCCTTTGATGCCCGTATTATAATATGACATAATAAAAGGGCGCCAGAATCATAAGTATGACTTTGAGCAAAAGCGTGCCAACATCCAGGAGTCCAGCTCTTGACTGTTTAATGATGTGTGTTAAGAACTAATCCTGTTACTGTGAAGCATCCCATAATAATCAGTACGCCAGCGTGTCCTCTGGGGAACCTTTGCAACCATTGGCATAACTCTGTTACCATGGTGACGGCACACGACCTGTCCCCAAGGCCGAGATTTAAAGTACTGCCCTCAGGTCGAGCAACTAAGCCGCCTAAGTCATGTATCTTTAACAGTTATTTGAAGTTATGGTAATGGCGTGTGTGTCTGTGTGTTTGCATGTGTGTGTGTGTGTGTGTGTGTGTGGTACACAGAGTCAGCAAGAGAGAGTGAGACAGGCAGACACAGACGGAGAAAGAAAGGAAGTGATGTACTTTGTCAGTTGAGTCAGTAAGGTTCCCTCACTCCCATGAGACTCTCTTTTCCCCATAGGATATGGCAGACTCACTAACAAGCAACAGGATTGGTCAGGCCTGATGTCTTAGCATCAAAGAATGTGCATGTGACCCAACATGTCAAGCCGTGCCCTGCTTCCCAGGGGAATTGGGGAGAGTTTGTCAAGAGGCGTTCCTAGGAAAGGACAAGGCTATAATATCCAGAGGCCATGATCCTTTCCCATGGACATGAAACATTGTGAATCAGAAAACAATACAATGGTTATATGACCGTAGAAACAATGTCATGAATACACAACCAGCACACCAAGTAAGTCTTAAATCCAGTCGCAGCTTTAAGGCAAGCAGAATATGAGTCATGTTTATATACAGGAAAATGAAAGCCCTCCATTTCCATACATGAAGGGGGCCAGAATATTAGAAACACCTCTCAATGTACTGCAGTCCAGTACAACACCTTCACTAACTGCGACCTCAATGTCCACATATAGGAAAAACCTTGTACCTCCAAAACAACAATATAATCCGGTGAAATTATTTTTTATATAATCAAGTACAATTATTCTGATTTTAGACGATCCTGGTGTTAAAATGGAAAAACAACAAAGCTGGACTAATTATCTGTGTGCACATAATTAGTGGATCAGAAACAAAGACGTTGCTTTCCTTCAAAGTCTGAGAGTGCCACCTAGCGTTGTGAGGCCAGCACAGCAGCCCAGCTCCATTTTACATACAGTACATACTAATGCTAAGCAGTTTAGATTATTCTATACGTTTCAGTGTGGTGTTGATGCACACGACAGAACTGTTCATAGCAGACATTTTGACTTATCATAGTATTAAAAAAAAAAAAGAAGCACCATTGTCATTTTTAACGTTAATGATGGCTTTGCTGCTTTGTGCATGTTGGCTCTCTGTCAAAGCTCACAGGACAACTTCAAACAGAGCAGTAATTAATGTTATTAGTCACACCTGTGCGTTCCCTGCCTGTAACAAAAGCCCATTGTACCACAATGCAATGCAACGAGCACATGGAGAAGCTACTCACAGCTGCAAACCACTTGAGTTACTTGCAGATGTGATGACACAGCTCCTTTTCATTAACAGCTTACTTCTTAGTAATCAATAGTACATTACATTGTTTTTATGTATCAACACAGCAGTGTTGCATTTTCTACTAAGTCTAATAGTTAATGCACTTTCCATACATGAAATACAGCTTTAGGTGCGTATGATTAAAACATTTTTACACTGTTTTCAGGACATTTTCTCCTACTTATGTGCACACTTTGTTTTTGCGTTGTTGTATTTTTTTTGATCCGTTCATTTGTTTTAAGAAAAGAAAAAGGGAAATATATGCTTACCCGACAATGATACAGTTGATTATGGTCCCCAAAAACGCAAAGGTAAAAACAGATCCAAGATTCAGAATGAATCGTTTCTGGAGCAAAAAAAAAAAAAGACAATGAACATCAAATTAGTAACATCAAAACACGTTTACTTAAAGGGACAGTTCACCCCAAAATCAAAAAAATACATATGTTCCCTGTTAACTGTAGTGATATTTATCAATCAGAAGGAAGCGTGCACTCGCTCATGGATGAGAGGCTCGTGAACAAACAATGGCGTCCACCTCGGCTGAGCTGTGATGTAAACTAGCTCACTTTGAGCACCACAAGCCGAGTGCCATCTAGTTCCATTCTATTAGAGAGAAGGCAGAAATCTCTATAGCTGATATCTCAATGTAGAATGATAAATAGCAGGTAAGAGGACAAATATGTATTTTTGATTTTGGGGGTGAACTGTCTCTATATTCCATTTAACAAACAACAGCATCAACCATATGGCAGTGTGTGTTTTCAAACTGGAGCGTGCATACAAAGGGAACAGTCCTTTGATGATGTCCTTTTCTCCTACTTGGAGGGATGTCAGGACAGCAGTCTCACCTGATTAAGGGTGTAAGCTCCATGGAAGATGATGGGTGGCAGGAACAGATTGAAAAGGACCTCGGGATCAAAGGTCTCCTGTAAAAGACAGAGCTGTTGTGTTGGTGACTGACAGGGCTCCGTGGGGAGCGAGAGGACTCCATTTACTGAATGTGACAGACTGACAGACAGATATTACACACACATCGTTCACTTCGGCAGCTCTGTTTTGGCAGACAGGCAGCAGTTCTTTTTTTTCCTCTTTGAATCGCAATGTCACAATCGTCTCCAGCTCTCCACCTTATCTGTCCTCTCTTTATATATATATATAAAAAATAACCTTTTGTTTGCAGGAAAAAGTACACTTCAGGCTTTTTTATTATTATTATTGTTCCCACCCACAAACATTGCAGTTGGAGGCATTATAAGTACCACTGCACACACAAACACACACACACACACACACACACACACACACACACACACACACACACACTCACACACACACACACACGGTGCATTACGTCACCTATGAGCCCTCGGTTTCCGATAATGTAATTATTATGTACCGCATTAGCATTCTGTCCAAGTGCCCTGACTCAGACTTCCAAAGCTGATTAAAGCAAAGCTTAATACAAAGTGAGAAGTCTAACTGGTTGTGTCAGTGTTCACCACAGAGGCTCCGAGCGTTCATTAGAATGGGAATAAGCAAGCGCCATTAGTAAAACCACACATGTTGAAACAATAGATGGATTAACATCAAACAAGATCCAAGCGTGTGATGCTTATCACAACAACCTACATTACCCATTACACACACAACTCAAACTGTAACCAGAGTGCAAGGCATTTTCTTTTTCTTTTTTAATACTGTGCACGTTCCCTATCTGTTTCTCATCCCAGTCAAATATGATGCAATAGCCGCTCAGAAAGGTAGCCTTTCATGTCCTTCATCCTTGAATCCTTCTCATGTCTATTGTGGGAGCATTCTGAGGATCAAACGGGAGTGATATTCAATTCAGATCATAACAAAGCTACTTTTTCCTGGATCCATCCCACAAAGTCTTGTAGAATTGCTTAAAATTAAATTCCAGTTCAATAACATTTCAGAGATGTCGCGTTGATGCTCGCTGAAAACGGACATTCACAGATACTGCTTCAACAAAAGGTTGTATCTGGACACATCTGTAAGCGTCCTATTTATACAACACATTTAAAACATGGGTATGTGTGGATATGTGGAAGATTGCATTTTTAATGATCATTTTTGATGCAGGAAAGCCCCATAGAGTTTGGAGAGCCACCATGCTTTCTGAGTAATTCACACTTATAATGGTTGCCAGAGCTAAAGATTGCTCCTATCTTTCTGCTACCATCACCCGGCTCAATATAAATTACTTTTTTTTTGTGGCTGCAATTACCCTCCCAGCACAATATATGCATTTTTTTTTTCATCTGTGCAGGCTGTGCACGTCAAACACAAAATGGCATAACAGAGACTAATGCAGACACTGTAATCAATAAATTATGCATATGCTAGCGGTTTTATTCTGAGGGCCACCTGCACCACAGACTCGAAGATGGAGGTGTGTTGTGTACACTAATTGCCTCTTCAGCTGAGCAGCACTAAATTTAATCAGACCACAAACTTTAATGCTTTACTCCCCAGTGGCACATAATGGACTCAGTAATGCAATGAAATTCTTAGCTCTCTCTGCTAGGTCCCCTTATGCATCAGGCTTAATGGCGTGAAGGCTACACAGAATGGTCTGACCGATGTAATGGCTTTTTTGGTAGCCTCTGCTGGTTTGCTAATGAGACCCCAGCATCCAAAGGGGCCAAAAAGTCCAAGCCATTAGTGAAGAGTTACACTTGGCCTGGATGATTTGCGAGGTTCATGGTTCACTTACTCCCTTTCTCTCGGGGTTGAAATATCACTCGGAGATTAGGAAATACATTTTCAAATACGCTCATTTCACATCCTCTCATGCTTGTTCGCCATCGTGTGGCTGAATCTCTGGCTCACTGGTTGGATCCTTTGATATGACAAATCTGCCTGATAGCGGCGCTAAAATATGAAAGCGAGCCAGAAAACTGTAATAATGCGAATGACAAGCAGAGGTCCGTGTCAAGGCTTAGGCTCCTCTACATAGCGCTGATATTAGAGTCTCTGACTAATTCCTTTTTAACTAATAATTGCTGTGAGTAGCTTACAGCACTCTGGCTTAAGGTTTAACATTATTCCTGTTGCATCTCAGTGACGAAATATAACACCAATATATACTGTACTTCGATAAACGCTTTAACAATCCTTGTCTGTAGAATTCAAATGAGACCTTCAGCATTCAAATAACCATAAAGCTCCCTCCTGATTAAAAGTTCAAATTAAGCCGTTTCTGTCCGACAAAAACCTTGAAACGGCTTTAATATTATTTCGGCTAGATTATTGTAACTCCCTTTTCTCCATCTGGAGGAAAAAGTCTCTCTTCTGTGTATGATTAATCCGGAATATTAAAGCAACATTTTAAGAAGGTACCAGAAATCGAGAACACGTCACATCCTGTCACCTTTGCCCTGGCTGTAATTTATATATCTATATATTATATATATATATAGATATGTTATATATAAGCATAAAAATAAACAGCAGTACATCTCTATTGTCAAGAACACGTCATTGATACATATTGTGATCCATTACTGTGTTCATGTCGCAGGTTGAGATGGCCATCTCTCTCTCTGGAAGAAGAAAGCGGCAGTGCGTGGTGAGATTACCTAGCTATCTCACACCTTTCCTGTAGTGCAGAGTAATCCAACACAAATGTCCCTTGCAAGAGTATCTCATTATGGGAGTTCTGTGTGTAAACACACCAAATATCTTGAGAGGAACCCAAATTTCAAGAAAAAATAAATTGGGTTTTCTAATTATATTCACAGTTTATGTTCGCAGTTGTTGGCAGGAACACACTTTTAAGAAAATGTTATTATAAAGCCTTTTGTTGCTCATTGATCAGACACTTTGTGTTGCTATCTAACATACTAAAGTCTATGCATCTTATATTGGTTTCTGTGTTTAGCTATCTTCCAATTTCCCTAGCTTGTCCACAAACACAGCGGAAAATGTAATCGTGCCCATCTGTTTCTAAATAAATCCTTAAGAATTAAGGATTTATTACTCTCTGTCCCACCACTCTCTTGCTTCCTTAATAACAAACAGACCATGCAAGTAATTTAGAGGAAAACCAATAACTAAGCACCATTAGAGGAGACTGTCGTTTTGTCGTATTGTTTCCGACCAATTTAAAACTACATCAGTGGAAAAGAAAGCATTTTGTTGTCACATGTTCCCGCTGCAATATTGATTATGCATCTTTTTAAAGAAACTGTTTGATTAAGTCAGGTTTGTTTCTCTTTCCATGCAAGGCTACATTGTGTCACAACCTGCAGCACCTCTCCACATCAATAATTCACTTTTGTTACATGTGTTTGAAGTGCAAATCGCCATAGATACCGTATGAGGGGTTGAGACCGATGGGCATCGTTGACTGACTTTTCCAACATGCCGAATCCTGTGAAAGTTTGATGTGTTATTAACCGTCACGCTGTGAGGAGTGTTGTTAGGACCACCGCAAATGCACACAGTCTCCATATCGTCCATCTGTTCTCCCCAGCCAAATAACATGCACCTCACGGTTAACCCCAGGAGCATGCCTGCAGCAGAGGACAGCAAAGAAAGACAAAGCTGCTGTTGTGAAAATATTACAAACATATTCCAGAAGTAAATTAATCATTGTGAACCTAAAGACACAAATATACCAAAAAAAACCATATACATTACATGTTGCTGTTGTGATAAAACATTAAACTGCAAACTTAATATTGAATGAATCATGTAGGCTATAATGCTCACTGGTAAGTCATTAATAGTTTATAGTATCTGAAGCTACCCGCCAGTTATTTTAACCCTATTTGGTGTAATGATAGCTTAAATGAAAAGGTTGAGACCAATATCATTCATCACCATAAAGCCAAACAAACCCACATATACAAAAGTCAATTATGTATCATAGAAATAAATCTCTTTCTATGGTATCACACACATTTCAAATATTCTTAATTTGTTTTGGCTGTGAACAATGTAAACTAACTTGGATTGTATTGATAGTGGTTGTGTTAATTATGACTAATTAAAATGGTGACTAACGCAAAATTAGATGATGTGGGTCACAACATTTCCACAAAGGCCCAAAATTTGACAATTTGTGACCTTAATTGTCTTAATTTGATCTGATATATTATTTAAACTGTGAGTTCCGGAAGTGTTGTTGAATAACGGCTTCCGTACTCTAATTTGGATATCAGTTAAGGTTACTTACCAAAAAACATTGCCCCTCCAGTTTCATTTATAAGTCTATATTTCAACTGTTTTAATTTCCACACAGTGAGAATGGTTATGAGTGCCAAGCCAACAGCTGCGAGCAGCAACAATGTTGCACTGTCTTGTTTGGTCTTTCCCGTGCCCGACATCTTTAATGCCGATGCAAAACTTTTCAGAAACAACTGTTGTACTTGTGATTCAATTCAGCAGCAGCAGCAACATCCGCATCAGCAGCGCTCGAGAGCGCGTGCTGCCTTCACTGCTGCTTGGAAATCTCTGTTTCTCTTTCACATGCGGGAAAATAACCCGTTTTGCCCCATGTTTTTGCCCTACTTACGGAACATAACTAAATTGATTATAAAGCTACTTAGGTTAGAACATTAAAAATAATATATATTTAAATCAAGAGATAGACAACTGTTTTGCTACAGTGTCTAATTAAACCGATTTCTATGAGGCGTGCTGCAAGTACAATGCAAGAACAATAAAACATAGGGTACATGGTATAACAACTGGACAAGGTAAATTAACCAGAGTCCAATTAGCTAAATTATAATCTGTTTAGCAATGTAAAAACAAGATAGATCACATTTTCCGACTGTCACGGCTCATCTTTACTATGCTTTAGGATAATTCCGGTACTTCCCGAAGCACTTAAACTCACCATACTTTGGGTGTCATTCTATAATGTTCCAGAAGATGGCAGTAAATGCAAACTAATGCACGCGGAGCTCGTTGGAGGCAACTGCGAGAGGCCGGGGCATTGCATCTCCACTTTGTCCCTTAGCTTTAAGTGAATTAGTAACTGATTAGCAGTTAATTAATTGAAGATTCGTTTGTTTGTAATGACTCATTTTATCCTTTTGTTTCACAAAATGAATACACATGTAAAGACCTTTAACATTCCTAGATGTAGCTCTATGTATGTGTCAATTAGTGTTGTCCCTAGGCTGAATGAACCACTTGTTATATTACACATGCAGCTGATGGTGTATAGAAAAGTCTAACTTTCAACTATATTGTGTGTGAAAGAAAATTAAGAATCTTTTCATAGCCTATGAAGCTGTAGCTCACAACACAATTAAATATTTATGAACAGTTATCTTTTGATTATTTTTGCAGGATGATCTCGTCATAATCATAGATTCAGTGCAATTTGTTACACTGACACCTTGGTTCAGTTATGGCCACAGTGAAGCACTACAGCATTACTGCAGTGTGTCTATTACATTTTATACAGCATCTGTTAATATGAACAGTATTGTGATTCAGTTTCTTAAAATAACCAATTCCAGTTAAGCATTTTTTTTTTCCTCATCACTGACGTTGGTAATCTCAGTAAAGAAAATGTTTTTTAGATTATGTTAGTATTTTCTATTGCTTTAAAGCTGTAAGAGGTGCTGAGGAAAAAATAGAAATGTGGGCAAACTTTGCACTGGGGGCGGTGTTCCAGACAAGACAATATTAGAATAATCGCTTAGCAACCGCTGCCGTAAACCAACAGCGGGTGTCGTAAAGGGCAAAGAGGCTGGTGTTGAAAAGAGTGGAAACAGAACCCATTGTGGTGTTGGAGAGGAGTGAGTCGCTGTCTGAGAGAAGAAGAAAAGAGGCAATTCTGTGACCACAAAGGGACCCGTGATAAGCGGACAGATATGGACCTTTATGCACAACACAGACGCTGTTGTCATTTGTGAAGAGGAACCGCGTCGTCCACTCGGAAAGATCCGGTATATGAAGAGTTAAGACTCGACAGCACCAACTGTTTATTTCAGCAGCTAGCTGGCTAGCTGGCTAGAAACATAGGAGCTAGAAAATGAGAAGCCCGTGTGAGTTTGCTTGATGGAGATGTTCGTCGATGGTCGGCGGTGATTTAAAGTATCCTTCGCCCGCTTCTTAAGTAGCCGCAACTTTAAAGAATGATATGAAGTGAGCGATAAGCGTTACACTACTACAGACCCGGAGAGGAAAAAAAGTCATACAGGTTTGTTTCACAGTTTTCCTTCGTCTCTTTGCAGTCCGTGTTCACGTTGAAACAAGTCTTTTTACACATATGAATTGTAACAGTATGACTTGTTTGGCTATGTTTTGCAGCATCAATGATTTATAAAGCACAAACTCCGAACAGGTTTTTTTTTTCGGTAACGTGGGAGCATGCACGAGCGTCACTGTTGCCGCCACAGAAAGGATGAAATGTTAAGATAAAACACTAAATGAGTGTTTTATTTTATTTATTTTTTTAGAAACAAACTCTTATCAGATGTCTACGTCCATTGATCGGATTTTATTATAACTGCTATTTCAGCTGCTGCTGGTGTTATTTTGTTGCAACAATGTTACCTGCCATAGTCTTATCTTTTTTTACATTTTTTATTTTTTTACCTGAACACAACTTTAAATAACGACTACAAGATCATATGATGCACAAAACCTCTTAGACATATATGCCTTTGGCCATGTATGCAGAACATATGATATTAAAGCGACATCATTGGTGTTCAGAAGGTATTATTCACATTTTTGATTTTGTTCATTGAACATATTTCTTTAACAAAGCATGCTCCCTATTTTACTTGGCAGTGTAGTTTTTAATACTCGAATGACTGTACCTCAACAGGTCTCCACTTGATTTGCTATGTATTTGTGGTCCTTGTTGGCGTGAGCAAACAGCAGGTTGAGCAGTTTTCCCATCAGACACAAAAGCTCAGTCGTTGAAAAATGAAAGCGTAATGTGCAATAATCACTAAATTGACTTGGCCATGAGATTTCTACGATTGTACGCTCTTTGCAAACTTCTGCCCTTGATTTCTTCAAAGAAAAACAGATTACCACAACAGTCCTACTGTTTGATCCAGACTAAGTTTATAATAAGTCCTTAGGAATTTCTCTTTACAGTCTAATGAATAGAACAGGCTGCTGCGAAATATTCTTTTTCCATAACAGGAGACTAATTGTGGAGCCTTTTTTCTGCAAGGTTAGTCAAGGGAACTACGAAAATAGGCCGATACACTTAAGATGTTCTGCTGGTGGTTGATTTGAATGTTTCTCAGCGCTCAGCATGGGAATGTCTTGTAATTGAAGCCTTAAAAGCTCCCACAGGAACAGTATATTTTAGTTTTTGACCTCCAAACTACACGACAAACTTCAAATGGAGCTACACGACGAGTGACCTTAAATTAAATGATAAATGTCTGTCTGTTAATCAATTTGACCCCCCCCCCCACACACACACACACACACACTCCAAACACATTTTGCATTTGTTAAAACTGAAGCTTGTTTTGACAGCTTATCTTTTATTTATTTTTTATCAGTCCAAGTGCAGCTTCACTTAGATGACACATTTGTTTTTGTAACATGAGTTTTTAAATGTAGGACAACTTTTCAAACTTCCACACAGAGAGATGTTGGGCTTGTGAAAATGTGCCACTGTTTTTGAATTGAACAAAACAAATCGGTGTTTATCGGTGGAAGAATCCGGCGCAGGTCTCCCCCCCCCCCCCCCCCCAGTTCAAGTGTGTCTTTTCCAAACCGCTGCGTCAGTTTGCCGCAAAGTAGACACCGTTGATATTCTCATTACAAACCTCCAGCGTTTGCTTTGGGCCAGAGATGAATGGACTAATGTTAATGTGGGGATGCTGCTAATTGGTGCTTTAATTCTGAGGACTCAATTTTACCATTAGGCATGCGAACATCGCCGTCATTTGTATCTATCCGTCCCCGTCTATGTGTTTAATGTACCGAGGCTATCTGGCTGTGGCTGAAATGTTTTTTTAATCAAACATTATTGACTCCTCACTCGATAACCTTGGCAACAGTAGTTCCTCTCTCCAGTTAGAGCCGCATGTTGCGATGAAAGGTGGAGGTGGGGGGGGAGGGTTGCTTTTTCTGAGCTTTTAGTATGGCTTGGTGGTAATACTGGCGTTCTCTGTGGGCGGACACGTTCATATGTGTGATTGTGTGCGTCCATTCAGAGATGGAGAACTGCTACTCTGTATTCTGCTGATCTCTTCCCATTCAATTCCATCACCAGCGCAATACCTCAAAGTTTTCTAACCTTGCTGTCCATTAAGCTATACATTGGTTATATCTTTCCTCTCTATTTTAACAACCCTTCTAGTCTATTCCAGTCCTTCTTTGCACTCTCTTTTACTTTTTCCAGTGGAATTAATCAAGCATGTTCATCTGTGGCTCGACTTCATTATATCATAATGAAGTTTAGCCTCAGGTGCAGTGAAGGAAATGGGTTAGACCGGAGCAGCCTTGCCCTCGCACACCATTATCGCAAAACAGATTTGCACAAAGAGCTGTGGAAAAGGTTATTCAAGACGGAAATTTTCTTTTCTTTCTTATCTGGATTGTTCTGTTAAAATCTAAAGTTTTTAATATAACCTGAAATATTAGGATATTACGATGTCATCTTCCTCCGTCTCAACCTTTTGTCATTCTGTTTTAAGCCAACATGGGGCCTAATGCTTCATCTTGCGCCTTTACTGTGCCAGTAATGAGCCATTTTGCGGCTCTTAACATCTGCCAAACTTGTAACATTTTGAATGCGAGATTCATCTCCCATGCATGAGGAGTCAGGCATCCTTTGATTTGCCCTCTTTTCTTTGCCTCTCTTTCGAAGCACTCACCGCAGTACTTTGTAGACTGAGTACGCTGAAAAACTTTCGTACCCCAGTTTTGGCTGTGTGTGTGTGTGTGTGTGTGTGTTGAGAGGTAATTTGGCGCTTACTCTACACAAGGTTTTCCTCTTGGTGTTGTGCATCCCTCCTTCTCGCTGAGTGCAGAAGCAGCAGAGGCACCGTGGGGGAGGAATAGAAGAGGGAGGCTAATTTAAAACATAAGTCTTCTGTGGGTACAATGAGGTTTGTCCAAAAGAAAACAGCTTTAAATTTCACTGCTCGGTAGGCAACATCTGAGTTGGAATACAAAGCATCTGGCTTTAATTTAAGGCTTTAAGTGAACTTTGCCCTTGTCAAAAACCTGAGTAAGGCGACCTTGAGCTCTACACACTCTGCCTTCCTCTCTGCCTGTCGTGGTAAAGAAGTCTCCATGGGATGGCATACAGCAATACACAGTGAGGCAGTTAAAACAAAATGGGTTTGCAGGTGTAAAACTTGCAAGAAGCAGGGGTAATTACCAGCAACACAATATCCCCATCTTTAACGACCGTGCATCTTTCCAATAAACCCAAATGGTTTTGTCTTATTCACACTAATCAGTCTGTCTAGCAGCCGCCGCAGCAGCAGCAGCATGCTTTAAAAAAAACTCTAGTAGCATTTTAATTCTTGCTTAACAAAAGTACAGGATCAAGGATAAGCCATCGGGGGCAGATTTCTGCATTTCATTGTCAACATTTTAAGCATTTTAAAACCTTGGTTGCCTCTCATTGACAGAAACGTAAACGCCGTGTGTGGCTTATGCTTTCACTTCAGCAATTAGTACGGTCATTGACATAATCCAGGTAACGCTCCAAAGGTAATTGAGGCCTAACCGTTTCTCTGGAGAGCGACGCATCCTGCCCATATTCGCCACCAAGCTCTTGCAACATTACTCTGCTGTGTCTGGGTCTTGTTTGGGGCTTGTTCCACTTTGCCCTGGCTCTCCGTCGCTTCCTCCAACAGCTAAAGGGAAGATCATCTTCGCGGTCTGGCGGCGGTTATGTTTTGTCCTCTTTGAGCCCTATGCTGATCCTTAAATCTCATATCTGCTCCCGAGATCTTGAAGTCACGTCTGTGCTGCCTTTGCCTGTGTTAGATGCTAAATGGCACTTGACTCGAGATTTTATAACAACAGGATATTCAGTTTTCCCCTAAAGCAATCCTCTGATTCCCTGTAGTAGAAGGCACAAGGCACACATCCTTCTGGCTCCTATTGAAGTAGTTGTTGTTGGCGGTGTTTTGCATACAGACTCTTGTTTCTTTCCCAATTTAATGTGATATCTTAATAGGATTTAAATGAATTTTCAGACACTATTAAATAATTGTGTTGGCGTTCTTTTCAGCTCATTCTGAATATGTTACTTAGTTATTAATTTATCACTCTGGAGGTCTGGTTTCTTTATTTAGCCCGTCCAATGAAATGCTGTTTCAGAGTAAAAGCATGAAGAATGATCTTTTCCTAAATGTTTTGCTTCTGCTTCCGTGGCCATGCGGTAGTGTATTAAAAAGTGTCCTCCAAAACGATTAAAGCGTAAAATTACCAATGTCCGTGTTCTGTTCATTATAATGATACAAAATAAATAAATGCCGACTCATATGTTGGGGAAATTGTGACGCTTTACCATTAAGATTTACAGTAGCTGTTTGGTTTTTAAAAAAAGATGTAAAGTAACATTATCCCTGTGTTATTTATGGCACAGAAAAGAAAAGCATATACTCACAGTTGAGTCACATTGCTCGAGTTTTAGATTTGTGGTGAGAATAGAAGAAAATTCATGAATCGTATTTTCTTTTCCTTTTTTTAAATAAATAAATGTATGTAGTCTGCAGTTCCCCTATTTGGATATGGTCTATTTCTGCATTAGTGTTTGCCTGATCTGCTCATGGTATTTTCTGACCGAGGTGTGTGGTAAGAACTACTGTATTCAGCTTTTTATCTGACACTCGGCAGACTCTCATCTCTCCCAACCGCTGCTCTGTTGGCCGCCTCAGGCCTCTATGTCTTTCCAGATCTCAGCCACTTCGATCTAAAAGCAAAATGCAAGGAACCCATTGAGACGCACACTAATCACACTAGTGTGCCTGCTTGTTAGCCTCTCAAGTCAGCTGTCCTAATAGGCATGTCCTAATGAGCTCAAATTGGGGATTGCTAATTTGCATGGCCTGAGTCATTGTCTTTGTTAAAGCGACTTATAAGACTTACAAGACTCATTGCTAAAAAGCTGATTGGGGGGTCTAACATGGTTTCTTCATGGGCAGACTACAGGGGGCTTGCCTAGATTGTTGTCTTTCTTCCATGCTTAGTTCTCACTATTCCCTTCACTGTTGACATCAATATGCTCTAATAGAGGTATTCACAGATTCTCTCTCACCCGCTCAACCAGAGACGTTATATTAGTGACACCAGCCATTTTCAAAGAAATGACTTCAAAGCATGATTAAAACGAAGCAGGGCAACTCTGATCAAAGGTTAAACTACGCACAGCGTGACTTCCCCACAATGCAATGTGTGATTTCTCCATTTGAAGCGAGAAGGGGGAATAAATCAAGATTTCGGAGCTTAGTGTAACTGTTGAGGTATGCAGACGGCGTGTTATTTTTGCTGTGCAATGGAAGAAAAGTGATGGATACTTCTGTGGCGGCAGAGGAAGGTCCTATGAGGAATCATCCTCACAGTGCAGCACTTTTTATTTATACTAGGAGAGGATATTGTACACTTCCTCTTAATTTGATCACTGGACACTTTTTATTTTCCCCTTTTCCATACTTTTATTTATCTTTGTCGTTTTGGGAGAGTATACAAGAAATGATTTCCCAAAGAGAAAGCGCTCGAACAGGAACAGGCAGGTTTATTGCATTGGCTGTGGGCCATCTCATTTCTGCTCAAAAAGTAATGAAATCTCTCAAATGACCCTCTCAATTCAAATTTGTGAGACAATTTCATATGCCAGAGTAAGTGCTTTTTTGTTTTATAGGAGGTATTGCATGTTAGGACTTAGGTGTTAGGTGTTGAAGTTGCGGGCCCAGCAGAAAGAAAATTAGATAAACCTTTTTCACTTGTTATCCATGTTTTCGTGTTATGAAATGTAGTTTTGTCCTGATGTAATGAGTTCCCCTCTCCCTTTCTTTGCTTGATTTCAGGCCTGCTGGCTCGAGGTTGCACACACATACCAAGAGGGGAGAACATGACTCATTGGCCTCTGCCAGAGACTGGCACGGGGCAGCTGTGCCAACCTCGCCCCTGCCTGCCGGTTTAGAAGCTACCCCGGTACATCATGACGGAGAGGCATTGAGGTTAGCTCCCTGACGATCGTCTCAATACCTCTCCTCCTCCCTATCCCTCAAGAACCCCCGTCCCCATCATGCTGCGCTTCCTGCCTCTCAAACTCGGCCGCCTGTACCGCTGTCTGAAGCTCCTATTGGTTGTGGGGTTGTTTGTCATCTTGTTGATGAACACCCACAGCCTGTTTGCCTCCTTCCAGAAGAATGAGCTCACTGACAGACGTTTCATCAACCTCAATAAGTGTCCCGCCTGCTTTGGCACCAGCTGGTGCCGCAAGTTCATGAACGGCCAGGTTTCCTTTGAAACCTGGGGTCGCCTACGATTTCTAGACGTTTTCAATGTCAAGAATGTTTACTTTGCTCAGTACGGTGAGCCCAGGGAGGGCACCCGCCGCGTGGTGCTGAAACGGCTCGGCTCCAATCAGGAGCTGGCTGAGATAGACCAGAAAATCTGCAAGAGGGCCACAGGCCGGCCGCGCTGTGACCTCATCCAGGCAATGTACAAGACTGAATTCGCCCGGATCAACGGCGATGTTCGTCTGCTCACTCCAGAGGTGGTGGAGGGCTGGTCAGACCTGGTGCACTGCCCCTCTCAGAGGCTGCTGGACCGTGTGGTCCGCAGGTATGCTGAAACCAAAGACTCAGGCAGCTTCCTGCTGAAGAACCTTAAAGACACGGAGAGAATGCAGCTGCTCATGACCTTGGCATTCAACCCGGAACCGCTCGTACTACAGGTAATGTCTTGTTTTTCCCTTTTTTTTCTTCAGTGTGGTTTCAGAACAGGAGCTGTTTGAAGCAATGTGTGTGTGGTGGTGGGGGGGGGGGGGTACCTTTTTAAGGTTTTTAGGTCTTGTTGAGTGATGTTTGACTATAACTGTCTCTGGAGAAAAATATTGCATCTTGATAAAGAGGTGTCTGTCAGCTAATCTGTGGCCACAGGTGTTTGCAGAGTTGTTGATAAGGCACGGCTGCTGGATTACCTTTGCTACAAAGAGGAGCATCAGTACAAAGCAAGCCGGGGTGTTGGCCCACAAAGCCCCCAGTAAATTACAGGGTGGGAATCCTCCTTTTTCTTCCTCTTCTGTAGATCTGAGAGGAGCCATAACACCCTCCCCTAAACTCTAGGCTACATCGAGACTACGTGTCGGCTATCTGGAGCACGAATATTCCTCTGCTTAGAATAGAGAAGGGTTTAAGAGCTGTGGCCTCCCAAAAGATGACAGATTTTGGCTGGCGGCAATACTGCATATTTAACACGATATGTAGGGCAGTTTTGAATTATTCAAGAATGCATCTGTAAATGGTCCAAGTTGTTTTTAATTTTAATATAAGTCTGTGTCCACTGGCTTATCCTGTGTTTGTGGGAGTCGGCAGGTGGAGGGATCTGTTACGGTGTCATTTGTACCAATATTCTTGGTATTTCGTTGAAATGTGCAACTTGAAGAACCCAACTGACACTGACAAAAACCCAAAGACATTGTTACTTAAAGTGGTTAGGTGTGACAGGACTGACATTTTTGATGCAGATGGTCTAATAATAATAATATTGTTCTGCAACATTAGAAGTTAGACACAGTATCTGCTGTCAAAAAGGGCGCCTTGCTCTGACTCATGACTAGAAGTAAAATTACGACCCATCTCTATTCTGTCATCCGTGCAAGTCAAAGCAGCCATACTGTATATCACGCATGTCCTCGTCCTTTTCACTCACTGATTTACAAGCAGCCAATCCATTTCAATTTCACTCTGGCATTGGCCGTGTCGGAGCAGAAATGTAGACATTCAATAACTTTTGCTGACCTCCAACCGCCCCGACACACGGGGCCGGACACCTCCAGGCATTTCAGAGGACAAAAGATCAGCCTTTTAGGCCGTTAGATCTATAAAATCTGATTAGCCTTGTGTGGTCGCATGTCCTCCCCCTTCCTTCCTTTTCTCTTTCTTTCTTTCTTTCTCATTTGGCCTTTTCTTCTTCTGTGTCATTCTCTTCTATATTTTCCTGACGGCTTTGTGTACGCTTCACAAACTCCGGCCACATAATTCCATCAGTGTTTTTTTTAATGGCATTATGCTCCAGTTCAGAGGCTCAGTGAATCACCCTCTCCTCCCTCCCCCATACTCATGTCGCACACTGCTACAGACAACGCACACAAACACAATATTGCACACACACACACACACACATTGTCCCCTCACTCCCTGCATCGTGGAGCTTTTGCATGTTTACAGGGACTCATGAATTGTTGATCTCGTGCTGAACTTGTGACCTGCAGGTATAAGAAAGAACTGTAGGGTGTGTGTGCGTGCACCAGGTCAGCGGTAACGGATTGTGTGGATGGGTAATATAGAAAGAAATGTGCCAGACATCTCACAGAGAGAGATTCACAGAGTGCCTTGACTCTTCATCAGCATCACTGAACTCGACAGATGAGGAGAACATTTGCTGAGAGACTGTGAGACCCTATACACAAGGTTGGGCAGCAGTAGACCATAAAGAATTAATGGTGTGTCTTTAGAGATTGGATGAAAGACCTGCTGTACTACAACACCTTGGTCTACTTTTCTTTTGCTAGAGGTGAGTGATACTGCGTGAGGACTTGTTTTAACAAAAGGTAGAGAGGAATGCGGGCTGAGATTATCTTTATGACCAGTAATTTAATGAAACCTGATCCCTATTTCGACTCCTTGTCAAGCCTAGAGCGAGGTTTCATTTTGCTTGGTTATAGTTTAACACCTCTGGAGAAAGTTGAAGAGGCCAGCATCACTCGGTGTGTCATTTTAAGTTTGCTATATTTAGTGTCAAAGATCGTTTAATGTCATTGGTTGCCACGGTGGTGGTTTTGGGTTTCTTTCTCTATCTCCTTCCTCTGTCTTTATGCAGTTGAAGAAATGTCAATAACATTTTCTGCCGTCTGCTCAGTGAGCTGCACTCCCTCTTAGAATCGCTTCTGTTTCCAGTCTTTTGAAGCCACAGGCAGTAAATCGGCCCTGCTTCACTATGAGAAACCAGACCTCCTTTGTCAGTGGGAAACAATCTGCTGTGTTGTTTCGCGTCCGTCCAACAATGCGTTTTCTGTGTGCTCTGCGGTACACAAGCATGCCCTCACACACACACACATGCACACAAACCACCCCCACTGCTGTGTCACATGGAAGACAATTTGGCTTTGGGGGATATTGTTTTTGGAAGACAAAATGACGACCGCCAAACAAGAAAATCCTTGTGCAATGAGAGGCACCGTATGCAGCTTCGTCTGCTATCTCTTATTTCTTAACCGATTCTGTTTTTCTTTAGAGTTCCACAGATAACTTGGCCCAGAATGGTTTTTCTGTTACTGTGATAAATCTTCCTGTGTCAAGGAGTTGTCTCTTTGCCAACCAGAGAAATTACATGATGCTGTTTTTTTTACTTTTACCTCTCAATCGACAGTAACACGGTTTGCATGAAAAGTGACCAATAAAGTCTCCTAATTTCCCCCCCCCCGGCTAGAACCCTATTTGCCATCCTTGGCTTCTCTCCTTCGGCCAGATGACTGATGATTCATCAGGTGATGGTTGTGTTTGATGGAGTACATCTGGCCCAACCTTAAATTAGTTCAATTTAGCCCAGTCCTCCCTTCCAAATCATTAGGCTTGGCGAGTTAGCCAGGAGCATGTGACGGCGCTCGCACCCCTTTTTGGTCCTCAGCCCTGTCTTGCTCAGTGAAGCTGAGAATAGGATGTGACAGGCCTGTGAGGTTAACTCACTCATCTCCTCCAGACTCAAATCTGTGCTCACCCAGATGCCCCTCTCCCCCCCCCTTTTTTTATGACTGTCTCTCCCCACCTTCTCATTCACCTCGCCGCCCTCACCTGACACAAATACATACTCGTCACAAGACACGAACGTCTCGAGCAACGCCAACGCCAACGATGATGCTAAATCGGAGAAGAGACGGAAGGCAGATTAGATGGATGACTTTATCTCGTATTCCTCTTAAGAGTTTCGACAGCGGCGTTTTAACGTAAATGTGAGTGTAAACATGCAAGGCACTTTGAGCAAACACACTAGCAGCTTGTTTTGAATTTTCTAAAATGGGGGGGTATGCTGTTGATTTAATGAGGCTCTGCATAATCTATTAAGATGCTCATCCGCTTTGGGAACCGAAGCCAAAGTAAATGTTATAAATTCAGCGGTTTTCTTGGCGCAAAGGTGGTAACTTTCCTCTGCTGTGACCTACTGAACCTTGAGTTATTTTTAATAAGAAAATACATTTAATCAGGTCATAAGCATGCGTGCGGCCTGCCGATGCCAGTCAAGTAATCTGTACTGTGCAATTAGAGAAAAATATTATTTGGTGGGGGGAAAAAAAACAAACTCCTTATTTCCCACATGTGCATGTTCTGACAAAGGTTGCACGAGTTTAAAGCCTTTTCATATTGTCTATGTAGAAAAACGCTGCAATCTTGTAGTCTGGCTTTCTGGGTCATGCCTCTTCACAAAGAGGATCAAAGCCTGTTTTTGTTTTTAGTTTTATTTATTTCTTTTCATTTAATCACAGACACTCCATGCTATCCCGGCTTAAGTGAGAGCCTTCTGTCTCTAAGGCCGGCTCAGTGGCTGAGGTCCACCGGTAAATAGTATTTAAGTTGCTAGTCTGTGATTAGAACCTTTTGTTTTTTGGGTCTGGGGGATTGTGGCACTCTTAGCGCATAAGAGAGGAGGTTGTGTACGCCGCTTAACCCTGCTTCAAGTGCTCCCAAACCCCCTTTCATTATTCTTATAGGCCTTTGTGTACAGACTGAATCCTGTTAGGATAAGACAGGGAGTTATCTGGGCCCGACTCCCCTCTTTTGGCTACCCTCGCTGGATGGAGGCCCTGGTGGAAAGGGGAGAAGAGGAGGGTTTGGGTTTGTGTGTGTGTGTTGTACAAACTAGAGCCTTGTGGTGTTTTCCCCCATTTGAATGAGCCAGACTGCTTGTGTTACCATAATCCTTTCTCTCTTTCTCCCGCTCTCCAAACACACACACACACACATATATACACACACACGCATGACAGCTGTGTTTGGTTAGGTAAATGCCTGTGGCTGAACCCCCGTCCATACCCACCCACCAGCTCCTTTTTTAGATTTCTCCCTCCCCACCCCCCAGCTTCCTACTGTTACAGCCCGCACCCAAACCTACCTCATGCTCAGCTCCCGAAGACGCAGTTCTGCAACGCTGGAGAGTCGAGCACCATTCACAACTCTCCCCGGGCCCCTTAAGAAGGCCAATATGGATCAGGAACAAGTAGTTCTTTACTGTGCTGCTGTGTGCTCTGGAGAGCTACGGGCTTAATGTGGTTAAAGCAAGAATATGCTTTTTAGCACATCAGCTTGTCTGCAGTAATAAAAGTGTCCACTGCATTAAAGTGTCAGGCACCTAGGTCAGGGATATACTGTGGCATGTTCAAGTCTTGTGCATGTTCACCCTTGCAAGTGGTTAATAAAAAAAGAAAGTGTAGGTTTCTTTGGAACCAGCGCCTCTTATTATGTTGAAGTCTTTTCTAGCTTTTCAGATATTTAATTGCTCCTTGTAGGTGTATTTCTCTGCGTTTGCCCTGTTCAGCTGCCCCTGACATAATTGGCTCTGAAATGCACAACCCTTGATGTAGGCCTCAAACCCACAGCCCTCAGGTCTGAGGCCAAGCTTTACTCAGGTTCCTCCCCGAGCCGTGTGGGCGGCAATGCCACCTAGACTGAGTCAACACCTCTGCCAGTGACTTAATACATTCCTCGTCTTCCAGTGGTGGGGATTTATGAGGTGGCTCTGTGCGCAATGGCTCGGGCTCAGGGTTTCGGCTAGCAGTTCGCACCAAAGTGTGTACTAGCAACCCTGAGCTGCACCGTCCTGTGCTCTCATTCCTCTTCCTGCTCTCATTCTCTCTCTATAGAGCAGAGGCCGGCAGAACTCAAAAGACCTAGCTAACCCATTTCTATCACTGCACGGCAGAGCTCACTGAATTATGTGCACGCTCCTTTTGTGTTGCACAAGCAGTCTGCACAGGGAAGTGTTTCCCCCCCAGGATTTTTGTCCAGCACCGGTGCTGATGCGAGTTTAGTTTTTGGTATTTAGCGAGTCCGCTGACACGTTGAAGGCTTTAGACACATATTTGCACACAGTTGTAGATGTCGTATTACGTTTAATTAAATGCTTCCAGACTTCTTGCCTCTCCTCCTCCTCTCTTCTGTCATTCTACTCTGCGTCTTTCCTCTCTCCTGTCCTCCTCTCACCTCTCTATCCATACTTTCCTGCCTCACCCGTACTGCCTGCCGTCCTGACTAATGATGGAATACATGAAATGCTGCAGTATCAAACACTGTTGGCTGTTGCATTAGCTAATCGAATCATAACAGAAAACAAAACATAGTAAAATATCACACCATCTAGGCAGATGCCTAACATTACATTCATTAATATATATAATTGCTACTGACGTTTCTACCCTGGGACCAGCCCCAATATGCCTCATGTTCCATGTACTCTTTATGTCTTCGCTGAACTTTGTTGTAATCGCCAACTCTGGCTGCTTAGAGAGATAGTTTATTGCATTTGGGGAGATTATTATATACCAGCGGCGCTGTTGATTGCATATAGAGAAAGCGCTGCATGGTCTTGTGGTTTATCTATTTGACCTCCTAGGTTTTGATTCCTCATCTGAGCCCAGTGTTCATGCATGCATGCACACGCACCCACTCTCAACCTTTCCAATTTCAGTCTTCATTCAACAATTTTCCTGTTTCCCAAGACTGCTGCCAGCTATGACTATGACTTTGCACTCTTTGAACTGCATGTCTGGTAAAGAAAGAGGCAGGGTCTATTCTAAATTCAGATGCATACAGTCTCTATCTCTCCCTACTCTTCTTTCTCCTCTACAGACAGACACACACACTCTCCTCCGCTTGATGCTCTGACTAGGCAATTCCTGGCTTCCTTGCCTGGAACAGACAGCATCACTGCCCTGTATTGCAGGTTTTGGGGGTGGAACAAAGACAGGGGAAAAGCGGGGGTTAGCAGGAGAAACGGCAGCAACGGCAGACGAGAGCAAAAAGAGAAGAAAGGGATAGCACCATGTGTGCCAGAATGAGGAGTTAGCGCCCACTCCCCTGTGGGGCCTGAGCTCTCGCTGCGAACTAACCAACTGGATTTTAAACTTAAATGGCCAGTAAAATGCCAGACGGGGCTTGCCTCCATCCTCCAGACACGCAAGGTCAACAGGAGAGCTGCACAGAAAAGCAACGTTTCAAGTCCGGCTTGGCAGCCCTCTGCCTTGAGGAGCAGATGTTACTCCTTCTTAATGCTAAGCCCCTTTTGCTAAACGGGCTGAATAATGTTCATTTTGCAACATCAGGGTTGAAAGGGTTTCTGCTGGTGTTGTTGTGTCTCACTGAATGAGTCTGTCCGCCACGCTTCTTCAACTTTACCGTTTGATCCCCGGACTCTTGACGAGTCCTGTCCCAACTTGTTTGCTGTGAAGCGGTGGGATTTTGTTGAAGACAGAAAATGTGGAGAATTTACACCACACCCTGCTCAGGGCTTTAACAAGCTACACATGAAACACCTCTGTGGGAAACTACTAATTTCCTTTTTTGCTGTAAGTAGTTGCGGTTGCAGGATGAAGCCAACTGGTTCTTTTAAATCTTTCATTTATAAACACCGCTCGGTGTGTCCACCGGGTGTGTGTGTGCGTCTGTATTTGATGGGCCAGTGTTCTTTGCAGACCAGCCAAGGCAATATCTTGGGAGTCGCTCATGTTTACTCGGCCACTGAATAGAGGTTGTTATCAGCCCTGGTCACGTTGCATGTTCTCATTCACATGCACTTGGATACAGTTTCACGTAGATACACAAAGAGCCTCTTTCGAACTCTCTCTCACACACACACTTCACACACACACGCCCACGCCCTCCCCCGAGTGGCCGAGTAGAAGGGCATGCCTTTGTCAGCAGATGTCAGGACGCAGGTGTGTGTTCCTGTGCCTCTCGCTCCATTCGTTTCATCTTCTTCTCCAGAGGCTGCCTATTTGTCTGTGGCCCTGTTTCATTTTAGCCCACTCCAATCTCCCCCCAAGAGGATGCCAGTGTGTCTGTTGTATTACAGGGAGGGGAGTGGAACACTGCCCCCCCCCCCCCCCCCACATTCAAGTGCACCGGCGAAACCTTTAAGATTAGATTAGTCAGACTTGGGCCTAGAAGTCACTGTGAGGTCGTCTGTAATGAGACGATACTGTTTTGGTCTCTTTTCCACCCTCGCTTGCTTTGTCTCTAGAGCCAGGCTCATTATTTCTGTAACACTGCAAGAAATTCTACCATAAAATGTGTACAGCAAAAATAAGAAGAGCATTTGGCACCAGGTTCTAGAAGTTAAAGGTTTTGCTAAGCAGGAGATAAAAGGTTTTTTTATCCAATGACAGGGACAAGAAGTGATAAGGCCTTTTCTAAAGCCGTAAAAGTCGCTGAGATGTGACATTGGCAGTTTTGCACTCTCAGCATTTTTCAATATAATAACATCATGGAGAGACGACTTGTAAAATTCACTACCTGTGCAGTCCCCACACATACAAGTGCACACGCATACAGTACCTCCCAATTCTGGGAGTTCAGTGGATGTAGCATTAGGCTGGGTTTTCCAATTTATTTCGTCATCCCCCCCTCAACGCCTCATTGCAGACGTTAATGACTTCTGCAGAGTAACCGTTTAAAGCGCGCTAAGGGAGAATGATTGGTGGGACTTGTAGAGTATTTATCAAGCTCTGCAATGGGCGAGTTTGAATCCAACGCTCAGGTGCCCACTTCCATGTGCCTGCCTACACTGTTCACTAGTTCTCACCTTTTAGACTTATTGCATACGAAACTTAAATATAGGAAGCTCATAAAAATGGGTTGAGATCTTGGTAATTGACGCAGCGCAATGACTCTGTCAGAGCGGTGAATGAGCGACATCTTTGTTAAGACCCACGGATGAGGGCCGGACAGACATGAAGGCGTTCTCATAACAGCCGTTGACAGTGGCTGAAAGTAGCCTGAGGGCATTCATCCTTCTCCCTCCCATCAGCCCCCCACCCCTCCCAAGCCCAATCGCTCTACTTTTCCTCCCATTCAGGCTGCAACCTGACAACAAAGAGAGAGATGTGTTTAGCAGGCAGGTCTTTGCTGGTTTATTCCTCCTGTCCACTGGAGCGGAGAAGTGAAAGACACTCTGTTTGTCTCTTCTGTTTGCTGTCTCCATCGCATTCTCTCTCTTCTCCTCTTTTTGCTCGCCGTCTCGCCACCACTACCCCTTCCCCACATTTATCCATCCGCCCCGCGGGGGTGAGAGACTGAGAGAGAGCTGGAGAGAGAGAGAGAGAGAGAGGATGGTGTTTTACAAAGCAGGTTTAGCCGAAACCTTGGACAAGCTAAGTTTTGTCAACAAGACCAAGAGCCGCTTAGATGTGCCCGCAACATAAAGCCATCTGAGGTTTGAGTCTGGGTCAAAGGGAAGCGAGCCTAATAGGGATGTACCACCGAATGATCCAGCTTCAGCCTAATCCATGTATACCAACTTCAAAAAATTAGAAAGCCATTTTAGATATTTAGCTTGTTAATTCTCTAATCCTAAAATCGCATATGTAGGAATGCCCATTGGCTTGCTACATCTCAGTAGTCTGGGATTGTCTCTTTTCCAGCCAGTGCTCAGTATTTGGGATTGCAGTCAGCCCACCATATCCAGTTTTTCACTTTTTGAGACATGTTCTTCTTACTCAGATCCCCCTTCCTGTCAAGTTTGCTATATCAGAAAATGTAGAGGTAGGCTATTAAGCCAAGGTTTTTTTTTGTTGGGGTGAGTCATTGCCAAGAATAAGGATGACAGACAGACCGACAGGCTGCTGGAAGACGGTAGTGCTTCCTGGAGAGACTTTTGTCTGTCCCACAATTGATTGGGTCACCTCAGGGAAATGGGGCTCAGCCAAGACTGCAACTTATAATTGTCCTCCCCTCTTGGTGGTAGATCTTTCTTAAAACTGATAGGAACAGGAGAGCCACTTATGGTATAGACACAGACTGTACAAGTCTACCTCTCTGGTTCAGTGTTGTGAGTCATTGGCATCACAATCTTCATTTTTCATCCTTTTTTTATTTATTGTTATTCCAATCAGGGACACTTTGCAAGACATACACCGAGAATTGCATTCATCCTGTGGCACCTTGTACGACAGCACAGGTTAGATTGCATGCTTTGGCCCTCATTGCACTTAGCAAATTATAGCCTCGTCAAGAGATGTAATAAAGGAGCTTAAGAGCGGCAAAGTTTGAAGAAGGTCTGAGACAAAATGTCTCAACACAATGCTGCACAAGTGAACCTTCATATCGCTGCATATCCATTAGTTCACTGAGCCATGGTTTCTTTGTCACGTTCACCCTCTCTGTGCCACAGTCTCGACGTGGCGGGTGTCCAGCTGTTGTCTTTTATCTACAGCAGCTGGGTGGCCAGCAGGGGGGGGGGGGTTTAAAATGTATGTTTTTAAATAATTTGTATTTCATAAAAATTTCAAGGGAGTTAGGGCAGCCGTGCATATTTAAAATCGCCCCTTTAGACATAAGTTGAACGCTTGTGAAGTATTGAATTACCTCCAAGTGTAAAGTGAGACTCAACAGTCATAGTAGTTCACACCTGCAGTGACACGGTGCATACACTGCCATATCTCCGATGCAACTGGGCTTCGGAAAGGGAGGGCTACTGAGGCTCCTGTGAAACATGAGCGCTCCTGATTCTTTGTCTGTGCGGCGGCTGTCTGCCAGAAACTGCAGCCTAAGAGAGATTTGTTACATAGGAATTGTGGGCTATCATTAAACTAGCATATGGCTGGGTGTTCATTGTAAAAGATGGAGGCCTATGGCAGGAGGGGTATATTGTAAAAGATGGGAGCTTATCACTTGTAGAGAAACTCATGTGGCCTGGACCAGGGGAAAAGAAAGTGATGTATAGAAAGTGTGAGACCTGAACTCATGAAGAGCGATGGAAGCAGTAGACATACAGAATTCAGTCGCTTAGCAGCCTGGTACGTTTGCCAAATGCAGCTGTTTCACGGCCAACTCATTTAATTTAGCTGTGTGTGTGTGTGTGTGTGTGTGTGTGTGTGCGTGTGCAGACGTAACCATTTGACTTTGAATGAGTGCAGATAATGGTGCATGTGTGCCTGTTTTTGTTTGACCTCAAAGTCGAGTAAATCTGAGAGAGACTAGGGTTTTGTGCAGCAGTGATATCACTTTGACAGCGGTATTACCTTCTTATTATTAATCAGTTTTAACCTTGTAATACACAGCTATTTTTTGTCAGCATGCCCAAACTGCATTTACTCGGTTAGCCAACATCATGCAGTAGTTTAAATCGCCCCGCTGCTGCATCACAACACATAAGGCTTTCCTGCTAACTGCTGCTACCACAAATCACCTTCTATCAGTTCTCTGGAAGCACTGAGTAGAGCGGCGTACATCAGCTCATGGCTGTAGGGCTTTCACACAAACTGGCTCTTTTCTTTTATTAAATCTAATCCGTTATAACTAGTGCTGGCTCCGTTTCACGTGATCCTTTTGGCAGACTATTGTGCTTAAAATTGTGTATAAAAAAAAAATACTCAAGGCTGCCCACAGCAACTTTGTGTTTTGATGTCTGGGATTCTTTATTTAGAAACTGGTTTCCGTTGAACAAATGTTTTCTGACAGTGTGAAGGTCCTCGCAATTTATGTGTTAGCCTTTGCTTTTAAAATCCAATGGGATATTTCTGTGTTTCTTTCAGCCAACGCAACATTACAGAGCCTGACTTCTCTTATAACGTTTTTTTGAATCAGCGTTTTCTGTTCTCCTGTTTCTCCTTCCCAGAGCTTCCCGTCAGACGAAGGGTGGCCATTCGCCAAGTACCTGGGAGCGTGTGGGCGCATGGTAGCTGTCAACTACGTGGGCGAGGAGCTGTGGAGCTTCTATAACGCACCCTGGGAAAAGAGGGTAGACTTGGCGCGCCAGCTCATGGACATTGCCGAGCAGCTCACCAACAACGACTTCGAGTTTGCCCTCTACCTGCTCGATGTCAGCTTCGATAACTTTGCGGTCGGCCCACGCGACGGAAAGGTCATCGTCGTTGACGCAGAGAATGTTCTCGTGGCAGACAAAAGGCTGATCAAGCAGAGTGAGTGTTTCTACCTAAACACATTGGCACAGTATGTGGGTGTATGTCCATATGTCTGCGAGAGATGCACAGCTTATTCTCCCAGTTGCTATGACGATTCCATGTGTGTTACACCTTTAAAACATTACCATATCTGGAGATAATGTCGCGCATCTTTACAGGACAGTGTTTACATTAACACTTAAGACGGTCGCCCTCAAATTATGCAGCAGTCATTGCACAGCCGTGGTATTTATTTTTTAACTTTGTGTAAGATTGGTGCTTTTCTGAAGCTGTATGATAATTGACCATTAATTGCATTCATAACTGTAGTTGTTTGCCAAATATTTATCCCGGACTTCTCAAAAAGCCACGGTGTGATTCAAACACTGACCACAGCTTGAACTCTGTAGTAAACACTGCACTTTGCCACAACTATAACTACCAATTGTAGCTTGTGAGGCAGTGACGAAGGTTCGAGGAAAGGTCTCGAGGGACAGATGGCTGCAGGCAAATTTGCACATGCTCAAATTCTCCTCTCTTCTAAGAATACACTCCTCCAGCGCCCCTTGTGCCTCCGACACGCTCGTCCCAATCAAAGCAAAGATAGTTTGGATAACAAGCCATCTCTGCTGCCCTAGTTTTTATTTTTTTTGTTGCCTCTCAGAATAAACCTCACAACAAGGACAGAGTAAGCTATACATCACACACTCAGTGTGGCAGTTTGAAACCCCTCAGTCCTCCTTCCTGGGGCTACTTCAAAGAGAGGGACGACCACCTAGTCAGGCGCTTAGATGTGTCCCCTCCTGCAGAAATCCTATTAAAGTGATAAACTGTTGTGTTGCTAGATGTGGAGGTTCCAGCATTGTGCCCTTTGTTGTGTGTGTGTGTGTGTGTGTGTGTGTGTGTGTGTGTGTGTGTGTATTTTTCTTTTTTTTGAAGTACTGTGACAAATTTATCCCTAGATAAAGTGCCACTTTGCCAAATTACAAGATATGTCACCAGGAAACTGCATAGATGTGTTACATGTCACTGCACTCCAACATGTAGTTTTTCCCCTTTGAGTTGGTACTTGATTTCTTGTGCAATTTGGTGTGTGCGCGCCATCCTCTAATGTGTGTGTGTGTGTGTGTGTGTGTGTGTATGTGTATTCTCACTATTGCCAATAGCTGCGATTTTCCACCCCGTCTCAGTAGCCCTTTGCGAGTCCCGACGCACAATCCAGGTTGAGACTCTCTTTGTCTGGCCGACACATTTAGAGCTTGACAACTCAAGCTGCTTACCCTGGCCATTTGGAGCTTAAGCCTGAATAATGTTTACGTGCTTCACCCGGGTTTGTGTGTCTGATCTGTTTTGTGTGAGTGTGTGTGCGCGTTTGCCAAGTGCCAGGGAACCGCATGAAGAAGAGGAATGTCTGTGGTAATGATGAATATTACGAGGTCATGTGTCAGTCAGCAGCAGGAAATAGGCGCGGTAACCTCCCAAGGCTCCACAAGCAGAGAATCTAATCCCTACAATTAGAGCCTGAGATTGAAAGAGAGTTAAAGTGTATGGTGCGAATCTCATCAGTCTCTAAACTGAGGCCAATTGATCTGCAAATCAAACGCGCAGAAAGCCACGCGCAGTTCCCACCCTCTTGTTGGTGGCATTCACATTGATGCGGCAGGTTCGGGCAAGATGAAAACGCATACATGATCCAAGTTGTGCACGCGTGCTGTGTTTGCACAGTCCAGTGGTGCGAAAGGAGCCATTCCCCATCATTGAGTTTATAGTGTTTGAGGATACTTTCACCCGCAGTGGTTATTTGAGAAACACATGCTGTATAATGTAACACACACTTCAGTCACTCTCATTCTCTTCTCTCGCCGACACGATCGCTCCCCGGCTTACACAAACGCACACGAATGCAACGGCACTTGAAACACTCGCACGCACGCGCTCTTATTTCTCCGACATTCAAAATTGCACTCAAACACAGGCATGCATTGTTAAAACCGGCTCGTACTCTTAAATGCCACTAGTAAGGCCACGCTAACAAGCATTTCAGGCCCAATGTCCCTTCTCAGTGGAGCCCTGGGAAGGCGGAGGAGTGAGGTGAATGTATACAAGTCCGACCTGAGCTCCTTAACATGGCAGGTGCAGGAGACGAGGGAGGCTAGGTGGCCTCCTTCGTCCACCCCTCTCCTACTCATTTGAATTGGAAATGATTTAATTTGCTTTGGAAATATTCTAGTGTTTGTTGCGCTCTGGCCGGCTGTAAGAGTGGAACAGAGGAGATTGAGGTGCAAGTAAATAGAAAGTCGAAAGTAAAGACTCAGACTTCTTTTAGCCCTAAGTCGAAAGTACTTTTTTTTTGTTGCTGTGCTCATCTTTGTCCTTGAGAATGAACCTTCCCCTCCCTACTTGTTCTTTTTAGGTACTTGTGTGTGTGTGTGTGTGTGTGTGTGTGTGTGTGTGTGTGTGTCAGTGCACAGTAATGGGACACTCTCACGATGCCATCTGTCAATCAGTGCTGTGGTTTGATGCATGGCCAGCTCTGAAACATTAATTGCTTTCACCTCACCTTGCTGCTTGTGCCCGTATGTCTTTATTTGCGTGCGTGTGCGTGCTCGTGGCGTGCATACACAGGCAAATCCATCTCCATCACCTTCACTGATTGAGGTTGATGTGCCCCTCCTCTTCGGGGGGCCACAGGGGCCCCTTGCTAACAGGGCAGCGCTGGATGTTTGATTGAGTTGTTCTGATAAGCCGGAGGAGAAGTGCATTACAGCGACGATACGCTGATTATGTGTTTGCATCCTCTGGGTCCGCCCCTCCCCCCCTCCCAACAGTGTTATTGATCTGCTTTTTAATGCACAAACCAATCGCTCATCATTCCAGGTTATTTTCTTGGCTCTTTCCTTTCTCAGCACAATCCTCTAAAGAGAGAAAGCGATGGGAAATGAGCCCGAGAAAGAATTTTATTTGCTCAATAAATCTATAAAGTGGTTCATTTCTGTCAAATAAAACTGTGGATGAGTTGTTTGACTGTGTGCTTTGAGAAAGAATTTCCTGTTGGCGCCCTTGGGTTGAGAAATATGGCACCTCGGCCCTGTCCGCTTCTCGTCAGGTTGATTTCTTGGCTAATAATTTGCACAAACCTTTTTTTTTCTTCATGATTATATGCAGTCAAACTGTTGGTTGTAATCCATTCAAGTCAGTGGAGCTTCACATGCACAGCTATATTCCACATTTCAACAACAGTTAAACAAAAAATAAAAAGCCATATAAAATGTGAACTGCACGCTGGTTGGAAGCTTTATGCAAAAAGAATATTTAAATGCATGTTGCTCTGATAAAACCAGGACTTTGATTCTTATCAGACGAGGTTTACAAGACTCCCAACCTTATTACACATTCACCTGATGACGGCTGTAAGAAACGAAATTATGACCCAATAAATGCTTTTATATATTTGGAATGAAAGTTGTGCACCTATGTTAATATTATTTACAATGTTTTTATGATCGGTTTGTTTTTATTGCGGTGTTAATTTAACAGCCTCCCTTTTCTCCCTGCAGACAAGCCGGAAAGCTTCGACGTGTGGTACGAGAGCCGCTTTGAGGAGTGCGACAGGGAGGCCTGCCTGTCTTTCTCTAAGGACTCCCTCTGCAACAGGGTCACAGTGGACCACAACTACTATGCCGTGTGCCAGAACCTGCTGTCGCGTTACGCTACGTGGCGGGGCACCACTGGAGGCCTCCTCCATGATCCCCCCGCCCACATAGCCAAAGATGGACAACTCGAGACCCTATTGGACGAGTGCACCAGACCTAAAAAGCGCTACGGCCGCTTCCAGGCGGCCAAGGAACTGCGTGAATACCTCACACAGCTAGCTGCCGCTTCCTCCTCTGCCACGGCCAGGTAATGAATGGAGTCTGCGTTAGCCTGACGCACTGAGAGACTGGATCCCGTGCTCTTGATCTCCGAACTCTTGAGATCCTGGTTCTTGTACATGATGTCATTCGCTCCCCTTTGAGCAGGACGCTGTTAGAGGTCTTGCATCAGGAAGTGTAAGAATCGAAACTTCAAAGCAGATTTGTTGAAGCTTTAGCTTTTACCTGACTTTGCTCCTGTGTTGAAGAGGAGTGTGGCGCTCAGAGATTCTGGTTGGGACCAGGATAAAGAGGTAACCTCTCCTCTCACAGGGTGGGCTGCCATCCTTCGGGGAGGGAGGTGCAGGAACGCATCCGTCACTGGACCCAGGCTACCGCAAACCGGAGCATCCTAGCAACAAGAGCAGCGACATCGCACAGCCCTGACCACATCCATCCTCCTGTTCACTCCTCAATACATCACAACTGTTGTGTTTTGTAACATTGAATCCAAACACCTGTTTTATTTTGCACCCAGGATCTCTTGTTGTTTTTTGTTTTATTCAGGGCTGAATTTAAGTACATTGGTGAGTTTACATTTTTTGCTGTGCCATGACTTTTTTTTTTTTTTTTCCTCTGTAGCATGGCTGCAGGGGAGGCGGAGGTAGCATGAATCTCCCGCTGTCTGGCAGCAGGCGAGGCCAAGCTACAGCAGGTCGAGAGGAGAGGCGGGGGGGGGGGGGGGGATTGGTGGGTTGTTTTTTTTCATGCAGGAGGAAAAGAAAACCCTTGACGGCTATATAAGTCTAATTTCCTGCTACTCCAATCAATCACTTGATTTCCAGGTTCCAGTTGGCAATCATCTTTTTTTTGAGTGTTTTCCCCCCCCCCCCCTTTTCAATAGAAAACGGAGAGTGAGACAGCTGCACATAGGAAAAGGAAGGGAATAATTGGACAGTGGTGGTCCCTTGATGCAGATGTGCCTATACCAAAGAGGCTATATGTAATATTAAGAACCCCGAACAGTACACAGTGACGGCACCTTTCCCTCCAGTTGTTCCCCAATAGAGCTGTCCACAGCAACAGCAATGTGTGCACAATCCTTTATGAGCTGGCAGGCCTGCATACTGATGTATCCTTCTCAACAACAACCTCATCCAGAGGTATGAGAATCAAGTATTGGGCATACTTAATGTCACATGACCTCCCCCCTGCTTTGTTAACCTCCCATACGATTGATAAACGATGATCAGATGGGCCTCGGCATGCTTTTTGTCAACAGCGTTAAAAACATCTCGACTTAATGAAAGGAGGAGATGAAATGATTCTTCAGAGGACCAGAGAAACACAATAAAACAGCGCAGTAGTGGCCTCCAGTGCTAAATTCTCTTTTGAATGTCTGTAATTGATAAATGAATCCTACTGTCAAACGTCTCCCACTAGCGCAGTAACCTCCATCAAGTAGATGTTAAAAAAAAAAAAAAGGGGAATGAGAATATCCCAAATTACTTCTTTGCTCCAGAAACGGCGTCTGACCTGCACTTTTACATTTTTGCAGCCCAGAAATTTCCGTTGAATATTTAAACACTCGGCACCACTTAGACGTTGGGTTGATTTTTACACCCGGTGGACCGACGAATTAAAGCGTAATCACAAATACAGGCTCATTTGGTAATGGATTATAAGAGATCTTAACAACAACTGGAAAAAAAAAATATATAGATATATATATATATATATATATATATATATAAAGAAAAAGAAAAAAAAAACTCTTTGGCTCGGTATGTTTTCGTATTTCATCCGTCTTGATGTTGTGAATCAGGCGCTGAATGCCCAGTGGATCTTTTGTGTAGCTAGGTCAACAGACAGCCCAATAATCAAGTCAATACGAGTCTCGTGCAAGTCCCGGGGCGCTGACGTGAACCTGTCGGTGAGGTAAAGCAATAAAGAGAAGTTTTGCTAATGGATTTCTGGTTTTGTCCCCTGTCCCCCCCCCCCCCCCCCCCTTTTTTTTTTTTTTTAGTTGTGTCAGATATATTTCTGTTTCCCCTGTATGGAGGATGTTGAACCTGGAGGGATTTGTACGTGCGTAACTAACTGTCCACTTTTGTACTGTAATTTCTTTTTGAGTATTCTATCAGCATTGTCTGATTGTTCCTGTGCCTTTCATTCAAAAGTTGTATTTACAACTTTTAGTGGGTTTAAATATTAAAAATAAATGAAGATATATATATATATAGATATATACACTTACATGCTGTGTGGACTCTTTTTTTTTTTTTTGATTCTGTCTCAATGTTCTTTCTAATATTCCCGATGTAAGTTGCAGGCGATTTGGCTCGTGTCCATATTACCTTTAAAGTTTGAGTGCGGCGCAGCTCGATGTCAGTGTTTGGCCAATTCCGATCCCTTTATCCTCTTCGGTTTTGATCTTTTCATATCTTCATCTTTCCACTTAATGTGGATCCTCGCCCGAGTTCCCTTTGTTGTGCTCTCCACTCAACTAGGATGTGAGTCCTTCTCGTCTATCCATATTTGAGGAGATCATTTTTGTAACTGTGGCCATGTTGAATTTTGTGCGACAATTTCACAAGGACATTAGATTACTCTTTTTAAAAGTGTTCAGAGGAGCTTAAATTAATAAAAATAAAACACGCACTAGGCAAACATTAGAAATACTCATCAGCATTTGGATTGAATTTTTTAACTCAACTTTAAACTCTTTTCTTCGTCAGTATTCTGTGTGTGTGTGTGTGGTCTTTGCTTATTCACTAGCGCTTCTGTCTGTCTTGAGTCAGCTCATGCTCGTAGCATAAAAGCCCATGATGGAACAAAGTAGTACTCGAGCCAGAACCAAAATTAGAAGCTACATGACTGACACTCTGCCGCTCATTCTTTCTTTCTCTCCCTGTCCATGGTCATTTCTCCACCTCTTCTCTTCTTTCTCCTCTGTAATTGTGCTTCTCTTTGACACACCCGCTGGTTTGTGTGGAGAGTTGATGTCACACTCATTGTGGTGAAGTGCTGTTCAGCCCTCTGTGCTGTAGCTACACTTAGCCCAGCTGATGAATGGCTCCGGGGTTGGCCTGCTAGAAGAAGACACCACAGCAAACGAACGGGGCTCCACCGCCGCCCTCTGAGTTTAAATAAACATAAGGCCATTTCAAGGGACGGTCACCAGGGAATTTATGCATTGGACATAGAGAGGTAGGAGAAGAACTAAAACTAAAATGATACGGTTGAGGAGGAAGAGCATCTGGAAATGTGTAAAATCCAAACTACAGCAAATAGAACCCGAGACATTTCCTCAGTGCATGATCCAATTTGCTGCAAGTGAGCTTGCCTCCATAAATTGCGTTGTCAAAGACACAATGGAGGCGAGAGCAGCTTATTTATTTATTTTGCACATTGTGCTTTGCAGCCACTACCCAAAGAGTGGGTATTGCAATTAATCTGCAACTGGTTGAGGGGATAGGCAGCATTATAAACAGGTAGGAAGTAATTGTGCTGTCGATCATGTGACTACCTTCGCCATATCAGCAGGCACTTTGCAAATCCAAGGCGTTCTGAAATCCACCCCGCAATGCCTGCTTATCAGCATCGAAGAAGACTGCGAGGCAGAGGTGGGAAGCATTGTAAAGTGTTCCCGCAACCATATTATCTAAATCTCTACATGACTTTAGCCTCGCCTGTCATATTCCAAACCTGGCAAACTGCTGATATCTTATTCAGGTCATAAACTGAGAGAGAGGATGGGGGAGTGAGAAAACCGCCATATGTTAGATTAGAGCAACAAAAGGGGATGAAAAATGAGGACCGACCAAAAAAAGGGAAAGTTTCTTGGTTGCTGTTGCTTGGCTAACGTGATGTAAAGTCTATTTCATGCTCTGGCAAGCCCCAGGGAGAGGCAGCCATTTTTAGAACCGGAATGACCTATATATTTTTTTGAAGTGGGGGGGGGAATAGATTTGGCCAGGGTTGAGGGTGGGTTATGAATAACGACATGTGAAGCATGTGTCAGGGAGAGCTCGTCTGTGTGCACATGGCCTGTTGTTTTGGGGCTTTTCCGGGTTTGGCCTGGACTCAGGAGAGCGCTCTGAAGACTCTTTGTGAGCGCCTCCTGGAAAATCATCACTAATGCAACACAGGAGTTGCTAGAAGCAATGTTCCTGTCAGGCTGCTTACATCCCTTCAACATGGTTATGTCACTCTCACATCTATTATGCCTCATTTAGATAGCTCTCAGCTGGTTCTTAAGATTTTTTTTCTTTCTTAAAGCTGTAGCACACAAATCCAAGGATGAAGTTAGTCGTTGTTTGAAAATACGCCGACAGTATGCTTGACTGGGACTAAAAGGAAGCATCAAGGTTTTTTTTTTTTGAATGTTTTAGTAAATGAATCTGGTTTCAGTTTGATCTACATTTTGACATCAGAAGCCGCTGAAAGTCAGTCCAAGATGGAATAAATTAAAAAAACCGCAGTGTGTGAAAACAATGTGTCACTAAAGGCCAAGAAGATTCAGGACGAGCCTCCGTAACAGTTTCCCTTCAAAGTGGCGATCGGGAGCGTCTTTATTCCAGCGGTGTGTTCTCTGAGTCAGCCAGTTATCATCAAAGCTTTTGGCTTTTGATGATACTGATATGAAGAAAAGCTTCATGTAGATTCACCGTGTGCTGCATTGGCAGTTTTCACTTCACTTTATGACCTTTTTTTTTTTTTTTAGTTAAAGAAAAAATGACTATCTTTGAATTGATCACATTTGCGTCATATTCAGTGAACTGCTTATTAGCTGCATATGTCAGCCATGGAAGAGATCTGGCAATCAGGCTGATATGTGCGTTTTCAAAGGAACACGAGGCAACAAACTGAGCTCAAAAGAGGACAAATCAGAAAATCAGAAAATTGCTCAATATGTCAAGAGGAACAGACATTGCAACATGACGCAAACTGCCTTAAAAAACTCCCACAGAGAACTCATTTGTATGCAGCCTAGCTTAATATGGCTCACCTCTATCACAGTGTTGAAACAGCGATTTTGCTGCTGCAAAATTGAAATCCTTGTCGTTTAGTCCACTTCCTGTAGTTACCAGAACAAGAATCCACCTTGAACTTTGATTACCGGGGACTCAGTGAGACCTGAAATGACAAAGTGTAATCGCAGCCAATACAACCCCTCCTGAGCTTTCATTCCTGAACTGTCCTTTCTTATTTTGATTTGTTCTTCCCCCTATACTTTATAGCCGGGGGAAAATGTGCACACCTCCCCAGCAGCCCTCCCTACTGTTGCCCTTTTTTTTATCTCCTATATGATACCTGCAACCTAAATACTCGCATAAACCAAATGCAACTGAGCTGTGACTGTATCCGGGAAGAGGTCAGTGCCACTATCGGGGGAGCTTATCCAACAGGAGACCAGCGTGCACACAATCTCATTACCCACCCGTGCTGCAGTTTAGTCCCATATTATCATCTGCCTTGGAGGGGCTTGCTTGGACAGATGATTGGAACTCATCTCCCAACCCCCACCCTCGTCTCCCCGGGCACATTAGCTGACACCCAGGGCTATGATTATAAACATCATTTATTCAGCAGACTCACTTATCCGGGCTTGTATTCATCCCCGCTAAAGACAGCATATTATCCACCGTGCACGCAGATCCGAACAAGCACCGGCAGTCGAGATAGCAGAGAATGCCAATCGCACATCCTCGCCCAATGAATCATATTTTGATGTGCACATCTGTTCAAAATCGAGGCTTTATTTCAATGTATTTTTCAGAGCGAAGCAGTGATACGTTTTTTTTTTTCCCTCCAAGTTTTAGCACTTGCCATATGGTACGCTGTGACAAGATGTAATAAGCATTTAGCAAGTTGGAGATAATACTAGGTGACACTTGCACTGATTGTGGTAACGATTCACACTTCTACATCAGAAGCAGGCTACAGAGTGTTGGCACGGCGGGACACCATGACTACCACTCTAAGACGAATCATACTATATGTTTGTATATAGACTACGTGTCTGAATGAAGTGGAAGAACTCACTGCACCATTGGAGCCGTAGCTCGCCCTTCACCTGTCCTGTTCTTGTTGGTGCACCCGAATGATGTGCTTGGTTTCCCCGCCCTCCACAGCAAGGGAAAGGACGGCACATCTGACATGAGCCTGGACCGAGGTCTTTAACGCTCCCTCGGGGCTATATTTGCTCCTCTGTGACCTCGCATGACATCTCCACTATGCCTGTGAAAAGCAGTGCTAAAAATCCTCGGTGCTTTTCACATTTGCTCTGCAGGCAGCTGATGAACTGCCGTCCAGCTCACTCTGGAGACATCCATCACTTAGTGACACTTGAGTTGGCAAAATGGAACATTTTCTCTGATGACTGTCGCCCTCATTGAGTGACATGTGGCTCAAATTGATAACACCAAAGAAAGTTTCAGCAAGAGTTTTGAACCTCTTGCTGAATATTCCATGAGGGCTTGTAAAGGAATTAACTTGGCAGATAGTACGAGAGCAGGATACAAGTACACTACACCGGCTGTTAAACGGATTTATTTCCAATAGAGAAATGTGACCGGGGACAACATGCATCCCTCTTGTTTTTCTACTAATGTGCATTTGTTTCATGAACAATAGTCCCTCTTTGACTTAGAGCAACATATATGAAAAGTTGATTCCAGCTATTCAAAGATTCCAAGCGTTCTACATATTTGACAGGAGTAAACATTTCAGAAACGATGCTTGAATAAACATCCATAGTTGGGTCGATTTTAGACCTCTGTGGTTCTTTTCGTGACTTTTTGATTAATGCTTCAGATGTTTACTCCAATCAACAAATGTAAAAAAAAAAAATAGTAGCAAATCAACTAAATTCCAGTCTAAAACATCACTATATAACACAATCAGAGCCTTTTGCACATATGCAATTGATCAAAACAGAGTAATTTAGCACAATGCTCACCATGTCCAACATCAAGCAGCAGGTTTCACACTCTAAATGGTAACAAATGCTTGAGAGAACAGAGCAGCTTGCCATTGTCTGGGCGTTTTGGCTTGTTTTTAGAGAGAATGTAGAAGATGATATTTGAAAACAAAGAAATCTCCATTCAGAAGCTGTCTTGTCCATCTGCTGGGGTCAAACCTGCAGCTATTATGCTCAGCTCTGTCCTCTCATCCACCCACCAGTCTGAAACTATGTAAATCGTGGAACTAGCAGGTAGAGCACACACGCGCCATGCCACTTCCTACCACACTGACATCAAACAACTGTGTTAGTGCACCACAAAGAGATTCGCCAGACGTCAAAGCAGCCAACAAGGAATGACAGACAATTATTTCCACAGTTTCCCTAGTCAGCTGCTGCTGCACGGAGATTGTGGCTTGCATGTGCAAGCGTAGCACTCCAGAGAAAGTGCATAATAAGCAATTCAAAGCTGTCGTTCGAATGCTGAGACATGATGCACACAGGCCAACAGCAGGCTGGACAGCAATTTGTTGAGTAGTTATGGTGACTGACTGCCAAGTTTTGCGTAAGTGTGTGTGTCTGTGTGTGAGTGTGTGTGTGTGAGGGAGCGAGAGAAAAAGAAAGGGTATGTGAGTGCATCCACATGTTAAGACAAAACATGACCTCATTTAAGGCTTCCTTTTCACTGAAATCCTGTGAAGTTGAACTCTTTTCATCTGAAACGAGTTCTTCCCCAAGTCGACAATACACACTTACGTATATTTTGTTTTTAAAGATAGTTACTAATTGTCTTGTCTCTGGTCAGATGTGAGTTCCAGAAGATCAAATTGGTGTTTCATTCTTCAGGTTTTGTGCAAGTTGGTGTTCAAAACAGCAGCACAGTTAGAGTCAAGCGGAAATGAGATTTGAGCAAAGTGCAAAAGTGTGACCATGAAAGTGAGATACTGAATAAATTGGATCTTGACTGGCCAATCAGAGACTTTGCAGCAAAGAATATGAGAAGAAAAAGGTGTGGGTAGTAACTGCAGACTTTGCTGAGGTGGATAATTAGGACCATTTTATATATTAAATGTTATGAGTCCTTTTAACTCGTTACAGTACTGGGTTCAATTATACGGGTGAAATTGGGATTTTCAGCATTCACACAATGGTTTCCCAGACAAAATCGTGACCTATGAAAATGCAATGTTCAACAAACACATTAGTTCGTCCTCATTATAAAAGCTTTTTCTCTTATTAAAACGTAAAACATACTTTTTTGGAAAAAGCATGAATCAAAACGTTGACTTTTTTTTGACTTTTTGCCTTCAACATGCAGCTTTAGCATTAGCCTTTTAGACGCTGATACCATGTATGTAACAAGCGGCAACTTCCTGTGCGTAAAAATGAAGCAAATGAGAAGGGACAACCTTAAATGGCGTCTTGAGGCTGCCTCCAAAAGCGAGTCAATCCCCGTAAACTCCCAACTTTGCAGCAGAAATAAACATGTTTGCAGCCTGGTACAAAAGAGGGTTTTGGTCTCTATGGCTAATTTTCCTGTACAGAGGGAGAATTTCTATATCGTTCACCCGTTTAAATTATATTAAGGCTTAAAGTTATGCATAATTAAGGGTGTGGTCACTTTGAGTGACAGGTGGGTGCTGCCACTGGTGGCTAGCAGCTAGCTGTCTACAATGCTGTGTCACCCAGGCCTCCTCAGCTCCATGACGATCCACCTCTTTGTCAATTTTTGGTGTTGGCACTGCCAAGATGGCGACGGCCGGAGTTCACATTTTAAAATGAACCAAATATAAACATTTAAGTTGGCCAGAGAGAGAGAGCGTTTTCAACCAACTCATGGAGCTAACGTTAGCTTAATTAATTAGCCCTGTACAGTGAGTGGGAAACAGATTGTAGCCTACTGTAGCCTACTGTTTATGTGCATTCAGGACCAGGATCCATTAGCTGTAGGTTCAGTGAACTCTAATCCTGTGTTCATTGTACTCCAATGTTGATCTTATGGCCTTACATGGCAAATCTGGCCACAGCTCCAACATGCTGTGACGGGGACACAAGTAATTTCTCGAGCGTAACAGTTGAAAGGTCATGTGATAAAGCTGCTTTATTCAGTATATATAATATCACTTTAATCATTAGAGAGTTAGTGTCATTCCACTGGTCATGAAAGGTCAGAAAAGACAGAAAAAGAGCTGAGAAGAGGAGGAAAATTACTATTTTTACTCAAAGATAGCAAAGCAAATGCAAGAAAAAGATATACCACAGGCAGAACAACACAGAGGGTTATGAAGGTATGGTTGGCATAGAGTGTGTGTGTTTACAGTGAGAAGAATTGTGTATGTGTGAAGGATAGAGCACATACTGTACTTACTGTGGTCTTTACTTCTGGTTTTGCTGCTACATGACTGTTTTTATGGTCAGCTCAGTCGGTGAAGTGTACAAGTATACAACATACATTCTTCTACAGTTCAGTATTGGTTTAATACGTAGCTGTATTTCCTTCGTGTGTCTAGATAGTATATATATCCATGCATAATAGATGCAGAAAGCTTTATTTATTTATTAAGGCAGATACTGTGTTATCTGTTGAGGGGCTCCAACTGGCTCAAGTGGCTCTGACCAATTTAACTTATGTGTGTGTGTGTGTGTGTGTGTGTGTGTGTGTGTGTGTATGTTTGGCAGTATAAATGTGTCAGTCTGCGTGGGTGCAAGATGAGAATAAATATGGCCAATTCTTTTTGTAGTATCATTACAAAAAAAGATTAAACCTGAAAGCCACCATGGTTTGAGAGCAGAAATGTGAAATCTGAAGCCAAAATGCTTTCTGCGTTTCATCCCGTGAACGTGCCCTTTCATGAGGAGGGATACAAATGTCAACATTGATGTTTCACACTGTATTAACTGTTGTATCGAACTGATCAATCAATTGTTGGTAGTTGGTAGACACGCTGTCTGGAGTTTGTGGGAATCACATTTGAAAAAACAAGTTGGGGTGGGGAACTCAGTCGTGAATATGTGACCTATTGATGTATTAAATTAATCAAAGAGTTTCCAGGGAAAGATATATAAAGTCACTGTCTGAGACTGGTCTTGCACAGTTTCAGGGTATGAACAGTGAGTAAGTCTAGTGTTACACGCAGGGTAATAATTTATTGCCCACTAATCTGATGTGCTTTGGTTGACAAAGTAGGATGAGATCAGAACATAACACCATAAATTACCAGAACTCCTTTCCCTGTATTTGAACCCATGACAAATAGGGATTCAATGCACATCCAAAACCAATTGATGAGGGGAATGAAGGGTATCAGGAAGACGCTTGGATGAGATGAAATCTAATGCTGAAATAAAGCAGCACAAAGGATTAGATGTGGCTAGGTACTCAGAGATCGCAGAAACAAAAGGATTAGCCAGAGAGAGAGGGATGTGGGTCACACCCGGGCAGATAGTGAAACCAGCCAGTCAGCCTGTCCCGAGGCCTTCCCATAATCCATCATGGATGGCGAGGGTTGTGCAGGCCGAGTGCCGGCAAAAGCGAAGGGGAGGGGAGGGGAGGGGAGGGTGAGCGGTGGGGTCACATTTTGAATCAGGGTTGGGTTTTAGAGGGAAACATTGGTCTTTAGAAACTAATTAAACGTGTAAATGGCACTTTTAAAGAAATGGCACCATGTTGCGATTACCACTGTCATGGAGATGTCTGGAGCAGGGAGCATTACCTGGGCCGTGCACCATGACCCGTGTCTCAGGGGATCAGTCACCCAGAGGACAGTCTGCCAGACTGAGGATTACACCATTAAGCTCCTTGTTAACCCTGTGGCACGTAACATACCTACATGTCACGAGAGGTGCTTAGAGTGATGCATGTTGAGGATTTCCTGATACTGTCTGAAAAAAATTATAATTGTACAGGCACTTTGATGAATATCGCATCAACCATGCTTCTCATCCTCTTGTATATTTTCTGATTTATTCTTAAAAATCTGACTTATTTCCAAAATAGAATCCTGTCACATTCAGGGATAAAGCAAATAAAAGGACGCTACAATACCGGGATCTAGCTTTTATTGCCATGAGAGGATAAGTGGGGGTAGATGATATCGTGGTGCTGTAATTACTCTGACATGGCCTCTACAGCTCTCTCAAAAGACATGGATTTTCCTCAAACACAGGAAGTAAGATGGGGCTGCAGATCTGATAGGGTGTCATGGCGGGCAGCAGCCTTAGAAACAACCTCCTCTTTATCTGATGGGATCAGTGGGAGCGCAGGAAACTCAGTGACCTACATCTCCTTCAGACAGACATCTGTTACCTTCCACTCTACACCCTGGGCCAAAGTGAAAAGCACCAATTACTTTGATAAACCACTTTCACAGCGGCCCCCTCGCAGCTACTGTAACTTTGAATTTTCAAGCAGATTATTACATTCTGTTGTCCAGAGAAATGGGCATAAAGCGTGATTTTTGGAGAAGATTTTAATCAAAATTTGCCATCTGCAGCACTGGGATAATTATAAAGATCCATGGTGGCATGTGTTGCAGGCAGGGGCACGGGACAGAAGGAGGAGAGATGATTATTATTATTGTATCATCTGAATAAGATTGATGTGTTCAGTCCTGTGTTCTAAACCCTGGAGGTCAGGGTATAAGAAAGAGGATTACAGCCTCAGGAGCCAAGTAGATTAAACAGCAGCTGACTCTACTGTACCGTTACACTGATTACCACATTTTGAAGAAGTTGAAGAGTACGTGTGTGTGTGTGTGTGTGTGTGTGTGTGTGTGTGTGTGTGTGTGTGTGTGTGTGTGTGTGTGTGTGTGTGTGACTGAACTCACTCTGTAGCAATCAAAGGGAACTAGTAGCTCAAAGAGAACAATCAACCAATGCAGTTCTGCGACGTCTGCAAGGGCCTGATTGTGCCCTAGTGATCATGCAATCAGTGGCTATAAATAGACATTGGTCATAGCTGGAATGTATTTCTAAAAATATGCACAATACATCAAAAGATGGGACTGATGCTACGTTTTTTCATTTGGAGAAAATCATTCCAAGAAGACTGGATGAGATGTTGTTGTTGTTGTTGTGTTTTTTTTTTTGTTTTTTTTTAACATTTTCTAGATCAGAGAGACGAATAAAGAGACCATGTTCTGTGTGTAAAAATGACCAGGAAGTAACGGCAAGTTTCTAACCTTTCTCACTTGAAAAAGAAAATGTAATTAATGAATAACTCACTGGCTCCATTTTTGTTCCGTGGCACTTTGCACGGTGCCCTCAAAACAAACTAAATGCCACCCATCGCACGGAGAGTCATGTGCTCGCATGGGAGTCGGAGAGCATCGTCGGAGTTGATGCATTTGAAATACGAGGTGGATCTGGCCTCTCGGAGGACACGAGAATCACACCGCAGATGACATTCTCTGCTTTGCATCATGCACAACAGCGATTCACAGCGGACTATAGCTGATGGCGTGGGTTATCTTTCAACTCTGCAATTTAACAGGCGATGATGAAATGGCAGCATGGCCTGTGGGCACTTAATAATAGAAGGAATGCATAAACAGAGTGGAAGTGTTTGCCTTGAGGCTAATAACAAGGTTAATAAAAAAGATGCAAGGCCATTCAACAACATCTTTATCTTCTCCCTCTTCATCATCAGCCAATCTTCCCTTCGGTCATCCCTCAAGTGTTACTGTAGTTACCCTGAATCTCCGTGAATGGCCGACCTAAACGCTGGCTATGACCGGAATGAAACATTATTCATTATAGAAAATGTGATGTGAGCTGTAACTAAAAGAAATAGTTTATTCGGTGAAAAGCCATGAATTTCTAATGCCGTTTTGTTACAAATTAGTTTCCCGAATCACTTGCATGAAATTAATGGGTTAAGACATTTGGAGGGGGTATTGTGTATGTGGAAGGCAAGTCTGAGCCGTGGTAAACACTTCAACACACTCAAGCGACTCCTTATCTAAGCATGGCAAGTGTGAGGGTTCATCTTATTAGACTTTCAGAAATAGACGGGAGTGAATCTCTCCCCTCATATGGAGAGATTGGCAGTGCAGTCAGGGAAGTGATTTCAGCGCGGCATAGAATTGAATTGCTGGGGGGGGGAGGAGGAGGGAGGCTGGGGGGTTGCTTAAGCAAGGGGTTTAATTTGCTCTGGAGTATGTATTCTCATACTGATATGCCAAAATGTAATTGGACTCGGTACAAGAGCTGGTCGTTTCCATTTGAGATTCGAGGGTGTTCATTTGCGGTTTTGAGATTCTCTTCCGTGTGAATTGTATCGTCTAAACAGTATGTTTTACCCCAGCCCTATACTGTCAAAATGTAGATTTATCTGATAGGTGTTTGGTGTGTGAATGAATGTGTAACATGCGGCTACCTGGGGAACTGAATGCATTCACCCCCCCCCCCCCACACACACAAACAAAGAACCAGAGTCAGATCCACGTCCATGGTTTCTGATAGACTAGGGGTCGTGACATATGGAGATGGATGTGAGTAAACACTGGTGCACACTGGTGAGTCACATCAACTTCCCACACACCTCCCAGTATGATTCCTGTGTAATGATCCGGGGGAGTCTGGACAGCCGTCTGCTTAGCTTTGCCGCACCGCAGGGTGCTGAGCAGAGTGAGAGGAGAACTGGGGGACAAGACAGGAGGAGACGGGTTTCTTTTTTTCCCCATCTCGGCAGCACTCTTCATCCTGTGCAGAGATGTGAGAAATTAACAAACACAACCTCCTGCGGAGACTGACAAAAAAAATAGTTGAAGCAAAAAAAGTCATAATAAATGACGTGAAACCAGAACCTACTGCTAAGATGAGAAACCACAAAGAATCATCTCGCTGTGACTCGTGTGTGTGATTTCATTCGCAACATCATTACAAAGAAAAATAAAGCTGATGGTGCTTGTAGTTTGAACCAGATACATTATGATACAAAACCCACTCTAGATGAAAAACAAAGGAAATTCCACGGGTCTACTGATGCAGAAACATGAATGCCCTCTGTAGCTTTCAGCCCTGTTATGAATATTTAACATGCATTCGTACAGTGCAACCAAAGACATTTAGGATCAAAAGAGATCAAGTGGATCTGTCTGTGAGGTCTGGACCCTCAAGACCATTCAGTGGGTTTAAAAGCCAAGTCTTTCTGGAACTTGCAGTTGTGAAATCAGTCAAACGGAAGCACATCAAACTGCCGGCTTAAGTAGGCCACTCCTGCTGAGTTATCGCTTTATTTTTGTGCTCTGGCCTCACACATGCTGGTGAAGCTGTTGATTTAGCAGAGGGAGAGATTGTGATATAGATGTGCTTCCACAGCTGAATGCTGAATGCCAAGTGTAACCACTGATAACTGTGCATGGCAGTCGTAGAAAAACCCTGAGGCGATGGAGACCTCCGCCCCTTCCTAACATGATCCAGGGGTGGAAAAAGAAAGAAACAGTTTGAGTGATATATACTGTATGGACTCCTGGATATCATGAACTTCTTGCTCCACTTATGAGGAGAAAGATGTAGGTGAGTGCTCGGAGTGAGAGGCTTAATGGGAATACTGGCCTAATACAAGAGGGGGGGGGGGGGGGGGGGGCAGGAGGAGGGGAGGATAAAGAAAAAGTTGAAGAGGAAAAAGAGTGGAGGCAGGGTTGCAGAAAGAAAACCCCACCCCCACCAAAGAAACAACAACAACAAACCCTCGAGGGGTCTATAATCCAAAAATGAGAGAGCTGTGACTTGGAGACACTCAATCTGACAAGATGCATTAAAGCGATGGAAGAAAGGGAAGAGGCAAAGCTAGATAAGAGGGCTGCTTCCAGGGAAAAAAAAAGAGAGAGATGGGATGATGAGCTGCAGATGTGACAAAGGAGATTGTGCTGGAAACCAGCCATCAACAGATCCATGAAACAATGGGCTCCATCCTGGGCAGAGCACACAATCACTGGGATTATGCTGTGTGACACACTTTCATTCAGTCTATCTCTGTACTATGAACCTGAAAAGAACATGTTATGTCTTTCATTACGGTCGATACATTATGGATCCACACCATAGATCGGTATGTCGTCGCTAACATAAAAACATCAAAATTGAACCCTGTTAATTTTGATTGTGGATTATAATGCATTTTGGAATATATACTTATTTGCTTTCTTGCAGAGAATTAAACAATAAGATTGATACCTCGCTCGTGTCTGAACGGTAAATATGAAACTATAAGGCCAGCTTAGCTTAGCATAAGACTGGCAGCAGAGGAAACACAATTAGTGAACTTGAGAGGTGCTGGTGGGTAGATCTATTTTTACCCCGGTCAGATCCAGGCTGGTTGTGTCCCCTGTGCTTTGTAGTCTTTATGCTAAGACAAGCTAAGCAGCTGCTGGCAGTAGCTTCATATTTAATGCACACACGTGAGTGGTATCGATGTTCTCATCTCACGCTCAGCAAGAACGCAAATAAGCATGTTTCTGAAAATGTCAATAAATGTTCCTCTAACTGTGAATAGCGTGGTTCTTACATACTGAGACCCTTCGTTGAGGGCTTTACTTAAAATCTCTCATTTATATGTGTATGGTTTCTCCTTGGAAGGCAAGCCAAGGCTCTGGTAGATTAAAGATAAACATGGAAGGCACATATGTTTTGTCTTTTCACAGTGATATTACACAGAGGAATTCAGAGAAGGGATACTTCAGCAGGTTGAAAGATGTGGTCACTTCCTATTCAAGTTGTGCAACTTTAGAGCTCAACGTCTACCTTAGTGCTTACAGTCGTCCTCCACAGTTCTGATGTAATTATTGTGTCAATCCATCTATTAGGTTGTTTTCTTTCTGTCTCCCAAAAGGGGAGCCTTGTGCACTGCATATCACAGGAGCACATGTGTTTGCTTTGGTTTGGTGTTAATTCAGGAAAGAAAGAAAAAAACCCACACATGCAACAGGAAGCCGACAAACCTACGCAACACAGGAGAACAAGCATGCTGGGGTTGAGGGTCAGGCTGGGAAGCTGTATCGTTCTGTCAACGCGTTTTATTCACCCTGCCCACATGGGGAGAGTTGTTGATTTCTTAAGTGGGAGCAGAAGGATTTTTAGTCCCTGTGAAAAGATGACAGTAGAGACTCATTGCCCAAAGAGCAGTGTCTGTTTATTCCAGATAAATCTTGCCCACCCTGCGGCATCACTCTATATTAATTTGAAGTAGGGAATTTTTATTAAAAAAAACCATTGAGAGAGAATGTTCAAATTAAATTGCTGAATATTTAATGTCACTCTTGTGCTGGACACTCCAATTTATTATGCAATTATTTGATATGAAGACCATTTTATTTCAGCATAGTGCCGAGCACAGCGAGTTCTTGTCTTGCATCCCACATCTTATTACACACAAAGAAAATCTTCCAGGATTTATGGAATCTTTCTACACTTTACATGACAGTTAGTGGAAGGAAATAGATTTAATAAGTTTCATGGGATGTCTCACCTGAAGTGTTTTCACTGATATATATATATATTTTTAAACTACAGACACGCATACATACATATATATTTATTTACAATCTTGTAATCAGACAGATGGAATGGGAAATCTTTTAGAAAAATGAGGCCAGACAACCTGCTGCTTTACATCAAGAAAAAAAAAGAAGTAACAAACTGTTTTGGATGACTACACACACGCTGAACGCACACATCGTCAGTGTAATCTCTTCCCCATCACAATGTTGTTGATGCAGATCTGCCTGTTGGTGACATGCAGAGAATGTTTTGCATTCATTCCTGCGTGCATTGGTGTCAAAATGCCTCGGAGGCTTCTTAATCCTTCTACATCAAAATAGGACACGTTTTCCATAAATTACAATGGTGTACTCGCATAATTACTGCGGCCCCCGTGTTACATAAACAACTGGATGAAAGTTTTACTTCACGGTGGATTTTGAAGGGTGTTGTACGAGTCTCTCTGATGACAATACGCGTGCTGTGCGCTTATTACACTTCCACATGCTTTTGGGTAATGAGAACACGTTCGTAAACCCGCTGTGCGCTACCTGCCCAGAACCAAAAGGCAGAAAAACAAAATCAGCGACTCCACTGGTGAACACCGTGGAGATTTTAATCGATAAAGAGGCAGATATTTCCCTCAGGAGTTGGTGGAGAGCCAAACGGAGAGTAAATATTAGACTTACATTCATCAGGTGGGCACACAACACTTCAAATTAATGCTCACGGTTAACTGATTTCTAATACATTTTCCCTATGTGCCCTCCTCTCTATGTGCCCTCCAAGACCAACGTTTATCACAAGAGCAAATGTCACATGATAGCTAAACCATCCCCATGAGCCGAGGAAGGACCCGAGAGTAAGTGGACCTTGTTATGAACCCTTTGCTTATTTCTTCACAAGACAGATGCGTGTTATGGTGCAACATGTCATATTGCAGCCTGTCTTTGCACAATTCCTGTCTGCAACATCTGTACCAATGTCGCCTGTGCTCGTATCTGAGCCTTTTATCCACATTTTAGGAGTTTGTAGCAGCACAGTGTCAGTGTCAGAGCACAGCTGGAGCTTTCTCAGATTAAGTCAAGCTCAAAGGCAGTGACTGGTTTTGAAAGATCGTACGCAGTGACATCAGCAGTCAGTCACAGTCTAGCACTTCTTATTAAAGTAATAACCACCAAGTTGAAATCATTTGCAGATTAATTTGTGTCACTTTCATTTATCTTTCCACAAGAGGATATTCCCCCTAAGAGGTGTCAGGCTGATCTGTTTTATTTTGGATATATTCCTCTCACCTCACAGGCAGCTGGTATTATTTTAAACTGCCATTCCTAGATGACTAATTTATGCAGTGTTACAGGCAATGTCAATCCTCAGGCTTTCCAGGGGACCAGAAAGGTGTCCCTCTCTCACCAGCGTTATGACAATCAGCCGAAGTATAAGCAATGTAGAAAAGCATGGCAGATTTGTGTAGGGAGGAATCCAGAAAGTTCTGGCATGCATCCTCAGCTACACATACGCGGATACAATCTCTGATTCATCATTTGCAGTAATAATGCTCATCAAAGTCGTTTAGATCAGCTTATTTCTAACAAGCGGAAGTGACAACAAGGGATGGGTTCTCTAATATTAGGCTACATTTAAAATATATATCACAGTCTGCTCAGGATGGTCTGTTTTCATCTGCTTTAGTCTTGATATACTTAATATTCTTAAACAAACAAAGTGAATTAAGTTCGGATGATTTATCAATTGTGGCTCCCTCAAGTCATTTTAAGTAATAACAAATGTGCAGAGTCTGTATCTTAAGCAGTTTTACAACTCTGCTGGGAAAGATCGTATACACATTTTTAGCACTTTATTTATACGCTAAATAAATATATATTTAGCTGATTTTCTGGCACCGCAGCTCATGACACCATGTGGAACAGTAAGATAATGGACGGTGGACATAGATACTGTAGGGTCTTACTCACAATGATGCAAAACTCCATACACTATGTCTCAGCAACACTGACACACCATTTCTTTTTGCGATGTGCTAAATTTTAAGCACTTTATTTATATCCATCAAGCTAATTAGTGTGCACAGGATCCAAATACTGAGAGGTTCTTACAATGTTTGGACAATTATAAATACATAAAGCGCCATCTGCTCAACACTGCCAGGCTACCAGTGGCAGCTGAGATGGAGCAAAAATTTTGCCAACTACCTACTTAGATCTGAGTTATTATCATACAGTATGAATTTATAGGCTATTGCAAAATACAATGATTCATGTCAACTCTACCTGGGAAGTTACAGCCTCCAGAAACCTGAAATAATGTGTTTTGTTTCGTGTAGATACTTTCTCCATTAAAAAGTTTAACAATAGCTTTATCCCCCATTGTTAACCTGTTTATTAAACTATGGGAAAGCATTGTAAGTACACAATAGGGCTCCCTTTGTGCTTAATAATCATTTCTCTCATAAATAATAAATGAACGTGTGAGGTAGCCGCAAACAAAGGGTTTAGTATTGTGTGTTGAGAAAATACACAGGGAAAAACAGCACCGCTTTGGTAAATGTGCCAATGAGCTTCAGTCGTTCAGCACAGATAATATACTGTGCATATCTTATTTAGCTCTAAATCTTATTTAAGCTTTAGGTTACAATGTATGTGGTTATCAAAGTTGCTGTCCATGTTTGTCCTTTATTCTTTTTCCAACAGGCTAATATAGACTGGTGTGATTATATCTTTTAGCCAGCAGGGGGCATCACGGAAAACAATGCAATTGCTCCGCGTGCATTAGCGAAGAAGAAACTCACCACAGGTGTTTTGGTGTTAATTGGATTATCGTGCACTGTCTTGGTAAAAGTCCTGTTTTTCTTACTGAAATTCTGCAGAATTGTAGCTGAAATGTTCGCCTGTGCCTTTTTTACGGGCTCCTGTTTTCAACACTTATCTGATAAACAACTTTGCTAACAGAGAAAGCTTGAAACGGCCACCATGGTCGTATGGTAAGTAGCACAATTGACACAAAGACACGTTTTATACAGGAAAAGGTCCATGCAACCTGGCTAAGAAGAACATATCTTACAGGGGACGACTTCTTCAGCTGTCAAACTGATATCAACATGTCGAATACAAAGCCATGAAGGACCTTATTGTGATGGAGGATTGGCTCAGACAGGACTTCATGTGTAGACTGTCAAGAAGGCCTTCAAACAGTAAGTGCACGTCATGTATAATTGAATGTGTTGTATGGGCCGCCGTGCCGTAACTTTACACGTGTGGCTTCTACGTGTTACCTGCACACCGACTCACACACCGACTCATTTAGTCAGGGTGTGTTTTTTTTGACCCGAGTTTGGTAGGAAGGCTGCCGAGCCTGAGCCATAACTGCACTGTTGACCTCCTCTGTGCCCGTGGAGCTCTAACCTGCAGACCTACTCTCTCACTGTTCATGTTGTCATGTTGTCTTGAACTGATTATGGTGGAATGGCCACCGTGCCTGTGCCATAACAGTACCTATACTGTTGACTTCACATGTGCCTGTGGAGCTGAAAGCTAGGAAACATAGCCTGGTGTGATTAGACTCACTATACAGTTGCCTAGGTTGTTGTTCTGTGTGTCATTGTCACAGTGTGATTGGATAAAAACGATTTTGTAGCCTATGTCTTTTTATAAGAAGCGTAATAGAAATTCTACATCTGAATTTAAATGACAGTAGGTTATTTTTATGTGGTTGCCATCCCTAGGCCTACATTCTTGTGACTTCAAACCCTGTTTAACACGCCAGAGCTTATTGGTTATTTGGGTGCTTGCAAAGGAAAGTCAGATGTGTTGTATACTTTTTATAGTCATTTCACTTAAGTCGGCTTGTGTGCATGTGGTTTTAAAGGGTCATTTCATGTGCCATCTTGGATGAGCTGTTGGGTGCTTATCTCTGTAGCGCACATTACTTACTAAGTTGTCGAAATGTAAAGGAAATTCAAAGGAATGCAGAAATTCTGTGCAACAAAGTGGAGCAATAGAGCTGAATCAAAGTAAAGGTCAGGGGAGCACTTCTTGCAAGAGAGGATCTTTTTGGCTTTTAAACAGATGAAAACATCTATAATATCTGTAAACTGTAGTATCTTTACAGGAAACCTGATACAAAAAACTGCCATTTATAGGCTTGAATGCTTTTGACTCTCCCAGTGGAGTGTACTGTTGATGACGGTTGTTGCACAGGAAAACCACCTTTTTACATAATTTCACATCAGTTGGCAATTTCCAAACAGTGAGAGCGAGTCCCTGTTTACATTATGCCCCTGTTATGTGGTTCTGTTTGTATATATTGGTTGCTGTGCCATCACTCGGCCTAATGTTGTGATCTCTCCTTTCTCTGTGGAGCTGTACACTGCACATCCTGCTGTTTTTTTTTATTATTATAGATCCCATTCACATTGTGGTATCTTGTTTTGTGACAGATTAATATAATGTGTTTTTTTTTATTTTAATTTTGTATTGAACAACATGTTCCTTGGTTATCAGCGTTTGAGGTTAGCTGTGTCGTCTCTACTCCCTCATTGTTTGCAGTTACTGGTGGTAGTTGGTGTCGTTTGTTATATCGCACACCAATTTCTAATCCCACTTTTGTGATTTTTTTTTCTACATACAGTCGCAACTTTTTTTACCTGCGCAAACTTTAATTTAGCTTGGCTCTCATAATCACACAAAAATAACAATAAAAATGTCTAGTGGAATTGGACTCCTGCACAAGGCTCAGTGCCACCTGATATTTTGAAACAATGTTGATGGAGCCAAAATGTCCAGGCTTTGCCAAACTAACAGAAACTGGAAGCATTTGCTGATTCCAAGGGGATTATTGTTTTGTCTTGTTGAGAGGTGCAAAAAGCAGAATGTTCTGATAGCGCCACTACTGGGGTTTTTTTCAGGCACACATACTGAGAGGTGTGAGATTGCCAAAGTGCACATAAGGCAAGCCTGCAGTCCAAACCATACGGTCAAATCTCAGCCCACATGTCCACTTACGATGCTCTCAGCACTTGTCATGGCTTCACTCAAAATTCAAGATGTTCCAGTGGCATGTAAAGGGTGCACTAATTTAATCATACGTGCTGTTTCTAAATTAGAATTTCACAGATTTTCTTCCGTGCTGCTGCATGCCTTAATTTGTCCCTGTGCTTCAAAAATACATGTATTGTAATTATTTAGAAAACTGAAGGCGGTAAGGTTTTAGTTAATATTTTGTGATGAGTTTTCTTCCATGGCGATACTGTAGACTATGGGCTGAAGCAGGTGGAAGTGGGACTGGGATGTTTTCTGAGTAGATGTCAATCAAAAAGACACCTGGCAGTTCATTAGTCAACGGTTCCTTCAGACTGCTTACATTTGCATAGACAACTCGAGCTCTCCTTTCAACGCGTCCCTCTCGCCACTTTGCTTGCAAATGTTCTACGCTCACCTTCCCACAAGCCTTTGCAACATAAGTACATGTGTCCTTGTCCAAATGAATAGAGGTTGTTACTTTGCATGTGAATTTTTGTTGCGAGTTCACTTTCACCGTTGAGTTTCCTTAGTTTTAACCTCTTAAACCCTGCTGCACTCACCGGGGAGGGTGTCATTAAAATGCATGGTGCAAGGTCAGGCTCTGTTCAAACCCACAGAAGTTTCCTTGAGACTCTAGTCACGACACGAGCATTTACAAATATAGCAAATATATCGGGCTGAATTACAGGGAAATGGCTAAAAAAAGGATGCACGAGAGTTGAAAAATGTCACTCAATGTAAGCATCATGTAGCTTCAGTGACATGGAACAGATCCAGAACACACTGTATGTGCAGCATCACATGTAATGCACAATGAGAATTCAGGCATTACGGGTTTATAAAGCACTTTTTGCAAAGGGAACCAAAAAGCCGAGGAGGAATCAATCATACCTTTTGGATTTTGGTAGATTAATTAGGACATTAGCTGGAGGTAGGTACATTAACCATGGCCCTTTTTCTTTAAGAACATGGTTTATTGAATATGCATAAAAGGTGGCATAATACAAATGGCCTATAATATATCATATAACCTTTTTTTTTTTTTTTACCAAGGACAAAACCACAAGTAGTGTGATTCTTGTCTAAATAACAATTAATAAGCACACTTTCATCAAATAAGACTGTTGTAGCTGGGTAAGGTGTTTCCCTGCAGATCATTTGTTGTGATGGCGTCTTTCACTGAGTGCAGTGAGCTCACAATGCTTGTTTCTCTAGTGGTTAATAGTAAAAGCTTATTATGTATGTATGTATGTGTATGTATGTATGTCTGTCATATCGCAACCACCCGCATTAATATACCATTTGTACATTTTCTTTCAGAGTGTTGTCTTGCCTTCATACAGACTATATTAGTTTCCCCCTGTGTACCGAAGTCATTGCTAAATAATAGAGGGAAGAATATGGAAGAGCTGTTATCTATACAATGTCATAAAATAAGATACAAAATGAAGATTTAGGACTCTTCCTAACATGTTTTATATATTGCTACAATTGTATCAAATACACATTTAACACACTTTACGCTAAAGTAGAGTATAATGCGTTTCCTTCTTTAAGGAAAGCCCTGAGGATTATGGTATTAATGTGGAAAGTGCAGCTAAAATAAGCTTAGATGTGAAAATTCACAAGTTCAAATACATTTGCTATGATAATATGACCTTTTCTACTTTATTTTAATTCAGTCCATTATCCTTTTTATCAGAGCTGATTGGTTAATCAGAGTGTTCTGTTTAACACCAGCCCTCCAAAATGTCTCCCCTTGACAAGATGACCTTTGTTTAACTGTGGAACATGGTAGGAGTGCAGTCGAAATCGATTAGTTTCACAACTGTTTTCAAACATAGAAGTGTGAAAAGCTTTGAGTGTAAGAGGATTTTAGTGGTGGCGGTGTTGTTGTTGTTTAAGTGTTGTGTATGTGATATGGAGACCTTTTATTCACACTGAAGGCAGAGGTTTAAAATACCACTGGTGACTTTTTCACAGTCGAGGCAATTCTATTTATCTCGTCCAGTGCCAATTCACCACAGAAGTTCTCTCGTGACACTTTTCATACAGAGCAGGTGGACCATACTCTTCTAAATGCATAGTAAGCACAGGCGCGCACGGCACGCACCCGTACGTTATCTGTGTATCATCGGAGTGTCCAGATTTAAAACTATGTTCCTGTGCATTTAGTTGCATTGGGAGTTAGCGGACCCAGACTGACGGATGCTCTGTTGACGAGACAGCTGCCAGCACTCAATCCAGCAACTGGGTCAAGTCCTTGTGACGTCCATGACAAGTCCCTGCAATGAGGGCTGTGCCGCTGTCCCCTCCGGCTCTGCGACTTAACCATGTGTCACCTGTGCTCTCTGGAGGCCTTTTTGAGAGGATCTTAGGGACCATATAGATTCTTCTGTGGTTCTGATTTGGCGCTCACATGCCCATGGAGAGGTGATGAGGCTCTCTTATAATTAGGCTCTGTAGCATCCAGGGGCATACAACTTACGTCTGCTGTTTAGGGATGAAGATGACTGCTCCTTTCCCATCCTCACTGCATTATTAAGGCTGACAGGACTCGTTGCAGAGTGTCTCTAGCATTCTCTTTGTACTGCTTCCCCCTTACCCGCTCTTCCCCCGGTCCTCCTCGACATCCCTCCGCCACATGTGTCCTCTGTGAAATGGAAATGCCGCCCCATTAAAAACAGTCAACCTGAAGCAGATCACTGCTGCACTTATGCTAATGTAGACACAGGAAAATATCACACAAGGAGAGGAGGAAGAAAAAAGTTGGAGAGGGAAGCAAATCGGATATATTTATATATTTTTTTTACCAGTTTCACTTGAGGGATGAAAGTATAGAGTCTCTAATTGGAAATGAATATGGTTGTAGTTAGGAGATATTCACAATTGTGCAGGAGTTGGGTTGGGTTTAAAGTGAGAGTTCAGAATAACTAGAGAGAGAGATGGAAAACAGACAACAGCAAACTTGAATGGGAGATAATTAGGACCACAGTTTGCCCCGGCATTGAACAACAGAATTATCATCATTTGCAGTCGGCCACAACGCTGCACTTGGCTACCACGTAGGCTGGATTTACAGCCGTTTCTATACATGTTTATGGTTTATTTATATATTTCTAATGTTTGAAAGTGGCTTCTGGATAATTGTCCGCTACTTAAGCACGAATACAAAGTTGCAAAATGTTGCTGTGGCTGCTGGGAAATAGGCCTTACAATCACTTAACAATTAAAATCTAACAAGACTTCAGTGGACAAGTGATGCATAAAATTACAGCAGAAAATAAGGGTCCTCTTACTAATCTGTTTGGTTGCGTCTTGGCGGCCTGGGATCAACCCCTCTGTCACCACGGAGAGTGACAGTAATGATAAACCGTAATCAAATCTGCTCCCGCGAGGGTCTGCCTCATTCCTCACTGCACATAATGGGGAGAGAGGAGGAAAATTAAGTGTCCCTTTGATCCATGCGGCTGAATACTGAGCATGTAGCAAATTAAAAAGAGATGCCTGCTGCACCTGCCTGGAGAATTGCTACCAAACAATGCAGTTTAAAAAAAAAAGAAAAAAAAAAAAAGACTGTGACATGCTTGATTGTCAGTCTCAGACCTTCATTTTCTTAACGCAGTGAGTGTCTCTTATCAGTCCAGTAGGATTTGTGCGCCATCAGGGGGGGTGGGGTCTTTTATTGAAGGACAAAACAAACTTTTCACTAAAAAGTCTGGGAAAGTTAATTTAGTAACTGTTGTTTTCCATTTCCTTTGACTGTTTATCTCACTGTCGGCTGTGAACTAGTACTGCTGGCGTTCATCACCAACTCGCTCTCTTACGCAAACAGCAGGTGACATTTGACAAAATGGGCTGTGCCTCTGACGTGGAGGAAAAAGCAATACGAGTGCACTCGTGTGAGTAGACTTCAGCAAACATCTGTGCACCTCCCCTTTTTTTTTTTTTTTTTTTTTTTTGCAAAAGAAGGACATCTTGATCAAATGGGTGCTTCATTGTTACCATGACTACGATGTGGTTCTTAAAGGATTAAGTGATTGCGATGTGAATATCATCATGTCACACTGGGTGTTGTGATGTTCTGCTGTTCTGCTTCTTCAGGTGAAAGCTTGTTGGCATTGATTCCTTTTCTCGCTATACATGTGATGATGATGATCGCCATCATCTTCACGTTGGCGTGTTGATGACCGTGGGAAAGATGATCATTACTATAACAGCTGTCGGTTCCCAGATGCATACTTCTGTGTTCTAAAATTAGATTTGTGCCACGGCTGGAAAGAAAATTCATTATGATTGTTGTGTTTCTTCATTGTTTTATAGATGCCTCTAGTTAAAGGCTAATCACAATTTCCAATCGAGTTAGCGTAGGTTGAGCCACAATGAAATATTCTATTGGTCATTATCTACAGTAAACAACTCTACAAGCAGGCGATCCGAACTATATATACAAACAATCCCTTACCAAGGAGTTCTGTGGATACCAAACGTATCTAACCCTAACCCTATACTGAGGAAGAATTGAACGGGTTTTGATAAAGCTGCATCGATCGGGACCTCGCTTTGTTCCCTCAAAGTTGGAACGTGAGAAAACATTTTTAACGTTCATTGCATACAATAATTAGGCATTTGGTAATTCGGAGAAAATAACATGGAAATCCCCTTACCTCCTACGCTGCCAAAGTTGAAAATTGTGTCACGATGAATAATGAAGTTACTCTGACACCAACTGTATTATCTGAGCTCGCATTGTTCTGACTTTGAAAGCCTTCTAGTTCAGATACTTCTTAACTAGACTGGTGAGTGATAGCATGGTTAAGTATCATGACCCAGCGTTGTCAGGCGGTCAAACCCTTCAGGGGGAACAAATTACTCAAAGAAATTCGGGGGGTGATGCCCAGCCATATTACACATTACACGGGTGAAAACAAATGTATCACTGCACATGAGAGTCATTGAGGCAGAGTTTTAATTATTGTCAGTGTCAGACTTGAGCATAGCCTCCACTCAGGGAGGCGAAAATAGAAAGGGAATTAGCCCCTTTTCACGATCCCTGACAGCTAATTACATATAAAATGGCCAACACCACAGAACAAAAGCAGACCATTATACTTGGCTTTGGCTTGAGCTGAGCTCTAAGGGCTGTAACACGGATACTTAAACTTTTTATTTTGAAGTGTACTTAACTTATGGATCCTGCAAGGATTTTGAATGCAAGAGACATCATCTGAATGTTTGCATAATTTTCTTTGGAGATCAATATGAACTTGTTCAGTCTCGCAGCAAATGTGGGGTGTAAGCTTGGTTCATATTTGGCCTTGCTTCTTGATGCAGCCTTGAGCAGATATCAAAGTATGTGCTCGTGAGAAGTCAAATGCAATGAATGCTAAATATGAGTTCAGCCAGGAGGACTGTTTTATTGGCCCTTAGCCAGATGAACATTAACTTTTTCATCTATTTGATACTTTTCAACACCACCTAGGGAAAGATTAAGAGGTACCACGACTCCAGGGCATCATGAATGGATGATTCAGTCTTGTGTGTCTTAATCTAGTATTTTCAATTAATCATTTTCAATATGGTCTAATCAATCTAATTGGGGGTCAATTACTTTCCCCCTCTGCTCCTGTACCGGATCTTGGCAGGCTGGTGGCTGAATGGGAGTTGGTTTAAAAGGGAATGAAGGGCTCTGTGGTTGTCAGGGCTGCTGCTTTGTATCCTTTCCCAGCCTGGCAGAGGCTCCCTGCTCTCTGTCCTCCAAGTCAAAAGCCACCTCACCAGCCAGAGATGGACAGACAAAGGGCATAGAGAATGGTCCTGGCCTAGTTTGGTCTCTGGGATACTGAGACTCCTTGGCCTTTCTGTGGCCTGTCATAGTGTGTGTGTGTGTGTGTGTGTGTGTGTTTGTGTATGTAAAGATGGGTATCTAACTGGCCCTAATCCTTTTTGTGGGCTGAGTTTGCAATATGATACTGCAGGTATGTTATCTCTATAAGAGTGTACGTGTGTTTGAGTATCGGAAGCCCAGGAAGCAGCTGTATTTATGTATGCGTGTGTGTGTTTGTGTCAGCCATCCCGGCCAGCTGTATCCCCACAGTGTTCGTCCGGTCTCTCATTGCTTGATGCTGGCATAAACAAGCAGTCACTGATCTGCGACATCCTCACATGACAGCACAACAAAAGGGGAGACAAAGTGACTGTCGGCCTCGACGACAGCCAGTCTCGCACCCTCCCGATGTGCGGGCTGACTCAAATTTGCCTGCGAGGCAGCCACACGCCCTGTAGCTCCATGACTGCTTTCATTATTTCCATACCGTGCTTGGTCTGAAGTTGAGTCCGCATTTATCTGGAAGGTGAAACATTGCTTCCTTCGGATAATGTTTGAGGAGGCAGCTGCACTGAAAAAAAAAAAAAAAGCTTCTGTTCTTTTCCGAGTCTTTGTTCTCAGCCAGCTGTTTCCCTAGCTAAATTGCTGAGGTTTGAAAGTGGCATTGTAGCGATGGCGGCGCAGTTGAGGCCAATGAGCAAAAGGCACATTGACTAAAACAGCTAGATGTTGGAAACCAACCAGCTGATCTGTGGAAACTTGTTTTCCA